>NC_057767.1:16250287-16305238 GCF_010389155.1 Erigeron canadensis | reverse complement strand
AAAATGTGAAAATTGGAAAATGGATTTGGACCCTAATTCTAAAAGGGGCCCGGTTGGAATGAGGCTTGAAAAGCCTTGCTAGATAAGCGTAAAGTTAATAAGGGATTTTAAGCTTAAACCCTTAGCAATATTAATATCACTTACGGTTTATCTAGTTGCGATTATTACCCTTAGTATTTTATTGGAGCTTTGCATAAGGTACATATCTCAATTCTATTATTTGTTAATTAATTTGATTGCATATTTGTTTCGATTCTTCCATTGCGCATAGTCGTGATTGTATGTTTATGTGCTCATATTCTAACAGTGGTATCACGAGCCGCATATGTGATCTATTAATTACAAAGATCAAAACTTGAAGGGGGTTTAAATGTGTTTTCTTATTTTTAATTAATTGTTTTCTTAATTGTTAAATAATTAAAAGGTTGTTTTCATATTTTTAATTAATTAAAATCGGATCTTAATTAAATAAAATCAGGGTTTCTGTTTAATTAAAATTTAACCTAGTTCAATGGAAACTGAAAACCTCAAACAAGTTTTGAATTATGAATTACATGATTTATGTGATGAATTACATGATTACGTGTATCTTGATTATTTAAAGTTGTTAGATGATAGTAAAATCACAAGAAATTCATGCAAAATAATTGTGATTTTACTAAATATATAGAGATATTTTGCAAAGCATGATGATCCAATAATTAGGGTTAATTATTAGATAATTGTGTGACTATATGAATTTTTCGGGTGATTTTTCTGGTTTGCGGCAGTTCACTAAAAAATTCGTATGTTTTAATCGGTAATGAGTTAGAAGCCCAAATTTGGACTGTAGATTGTCGACTCATAGGGATACAACTTTGTAGTTCTGATCTAAAGCTCAATCGGACCAAAAACAGGCTTAAACTGGTCGTGAAGCTGCTGGAAATTTCAAGTCAGCATGTTTATGTGTTTATGTGCTAATTGTTGGTTATTTTGTTTAAAGGCTTACGCAATCAAGGTAACTTGATGCATGTGGTCCTCTTCTTCGGAAGGGGGAGCCGGGTTTAATCATATGCATGAACCATAGTGACCATGTTTAGGTGCCCTACTTTAACTTGTTACACGATTAACTAGTTCGGAATTATTAGCAAATTTGTTAATTTTTGTAATGTTTATAAGTTGTATAAAGGTGATGCAAAAAAATTGTTTTGAAAATAAATTTGACTAAGAACTATCAAAATAGAGATTTGATTAATAAAATTGGAGTCTTACAACCTTGAGATACACCGGCTCATCCATTTGAACAAACTCTAAGAGAGGTATACGTCGGAGTGCATTAGCCTTCTAAAAGGACGGGTTTTTAATTGCGTCCATCGCAAACCTTTGCCCTTGCGCTTCTTTGTGCGTTCAAATGGAGCTACCGAGCTCTCTTGTGTTGTGAAGACTATACAAATAGTTTTATTAAATATTATGTTTTGAAGATTATGCATGAGTCTTCAAACATAAACTTTTGATTTACATCGAATCTATTACCCATTTAAAGTTAAGTCAATGCCACCCACTTTGCTAAGAACACTTGCCAGTGCTTTTCGCTCTACGTGAGACGTAGGCGAATTGTATCTCTTAAATGTAGATTACCACTCGTTGTGAGACAGTGGTGGACTATCTACATGTTCTTAATTGGGCGACTTAAAACGAGTTAAGAGGTGAGACCTTGACCCGTCGCATAAGATGGGACAAAACATGTTTACAAAACACTTAATACCCTTTTACAGTTTTGTTGTAAGTCCCATAATTCTAGGAGTGGCATGAATGCAATTATTGATTCTCAATTACCTTTTGAATACCGTCATTTCTAGCAGATCAACTGATGAAATGATTGTATGTCAAGTTGGATCCTAGCCTTAGTAAAAGTAATTTGTTAGATGAATTTAACAAGGGTAAATTACATTTCTTAAGGATTATTATCAAAAATACTGATAATTGAACTTTTGTCTGTTTTAAAGATGGCAACAAAAAATCCTTCTCAAAACATATACCAATCGGCTTTCAGATCGATGATAGAAAGGAAAAGACTTTCTGGAACCAAACTTCAATGACTGGTTTCAAGTCATTGATGAGCATACAATGCTCGGTACGATAGATACAATGAGGTTGCTCGTTTGATGTTGGGAAGCATGGATGCCGACCTTCGAAAGCAATTTGAAAATTATTTTCCTCGTGATATGATTAACGAACTCAAGTTTTTGTACGAATAGCAAGCCAGAGTGGAGTTGTTCGATCTATTTGATCAATTTCATGAATCGCGACACGAGCATGGAACATCGGTTAGTCCTCAAGTACTCTAGTTGAAGAGGTACCCATGGGCAATTGAAAAGGTTAAACTATGCTTATCATCTGCATATTACTATTGGCATGAACCTAAAAAGGGGATTTTTTAGGCGTTCGTGCGCATTTATAATATGCATAGCATGAGTTAAACCACAGCTAAACTTCATGTCATGTTAATTGAGTATGAGAAAGAGCTTCCAAGGAAATCTACTACATCCCGAGTTCTTATGATTAAGGGGGAACGGGTCGGAAAGCAAAACAATTGTAAGCTAAGGGCAAGATTTTTGGTAAGAGAAAACAAGTTGTGTTTGTCTCAAGACCTTAAAAGACCCTTTTGGCAAAAGGAGCATACGGCTAAAGTATCTAGCTGAGTTGAATGCGAAGAAGAAGCAAGCTGGTTCGGCCAGTGCTTCAAGTATCTTCAAGATTTAATTATGTGCGTTGTTATACGAATAATAATTCAATAGCAAATAGTCGAGTTTAACTTGGACTCTAATTATCTTTGACATAGTTATCTTGTTTAATTTTCTCAAGAAAGGCATTTAAAGACTTCAAAGGGACGGTGTCTTACAATCAAATGATGCATCATTTGATAAATGCATGGTTTTGACATTATCATTAGCAAGAAACGCATTGGAAATCTTTATTATGAAAAGATATTACAATCAAATGATGAATCATTTGATAAAATGTGTGTTTTTGGGATTGTCTTTAGCAAGAAACACATTGGAAATCTTTATAATGAAGGGATCTTGAAATCAAATGATGAATCATTAGATAAATGCGTTGTTGTTAGCAAGAAATGCATACTTCAAATTGAAGGGATCTTAAAATCAAATGATGAATCATTTGATGAGAGATCGTTAAATCAAATGGTGAATCATTTGACAAATGCATGCCTTGTGTTTTCAGCAAGATGACAAGAATACCTTTTCCGCATAAAACCGGAGAGGGCTAAGGAATTACTTGGACTGATACATTCGGGTGTATGTAGCCCATTTAGGCATGTGTCAAGGAAAGGCTAGCTACTTCATCATTTTTATAAATGATTTCAATCATTATGGTTATGTTTATTTGCTTAAACATAATTATGAAGTCTTTGAAATATTCAACGAATTTAAAAGTGAAGTAGAGAATCAACTCAATAGAACCATCAAGATTCATCGTTCGGATCGAGACGAAGAATACTTAAGCAAAATTTTAAGGATCATCTAAAAGCTAGTGGATTTATCCAAGAGCTTACTCCTATATAAGGGTATATTTGAAAGGAGAAATCAAACCTTGTTGAACATGGTGAGAAAAACGATGAACCTTAAGACTTTCCCATTCATTTTGGGATTATGCTTTAGAGATTTCTGCATGCATTCTCAATATGGTTCCAACCAAGAAGGTTGACAATGCACCGCATGAATGTGGTGTTAAGTGCATCTTTGTAGGACCCCCAAAGGAAATGATGGGTTACTACTTCTACTTTCCTACCGGAAACACTGTCAAAGTTTTTTTTTATTTTTTTATTTGTTGAGTTCCTTGAAAGGTAACTCATATCTCAAGAAGACAGTGGGAGGATTGTTGAACTTGATGAGGCTCAAGAAGATGTGTCAAACTTCTGAAAGCACTAGAAATCTTCAACTTGGGGGGGGGGGGGATGTTCAAAGAGATGAATCTCTAGATGAACAACAAGTTGAAGATGAAGCAATTCCACTTCGTAGGTCCTCAATGACAATATGTGCTTGTGATAGATTAAATCTTATGATTGAGTCTGAAGAACACGTAGTAGGAGATTTGAATGAACCTCTTAATTTCAATGCTGCATTATCATATCCGGAATCTGACAAATGGCTTGAAGTTGTGAATGTGGAAATGAAATCCATGAAAGATAATCAAGTCTGGAGCTTCGTTGATCTTCCACCAAATGGTAGGACCGTTGGTTGTAAGTGGATCTTCAAGAAGAAGACCCACATGGATGGAAATGTACACACCTATAAAGCTCGTCTTGTGGCGAAAGGTTATACTCAACTTTTTGGAGTTGATTATGAGGAAACCTTTTCTCCCGTTGCGGATATTAGAGCTATTAGGATCATCTTAGCCATAGCAGCGTACTATGACTTTGAGATATGGCAAATGGACATCAAAACCACTTTCTTGAATGGTTTTCTAGACGAGGAAGTCTATATGGTACAACCAGAAGGTTTTGTTGATCCTAAATATCCCAACAAAGTGTGCAAACTTCAAAGGTCCATTTTAGGATTGAAGCAAATATCAAGGAGTTGGAATAAAAGGCTCGATGAAGAGATCAAAAAGTTTGATTTTGTTCAGAATCCTGATGAGCCATGTGTATATCGCAAAGCTAGTGGGAGTAATGTTAATTTCCTTGGAAATCACATTGATAATAGGAAATCACATTCCAATGTTGAAAGACGTTAAATCTTATCTTGGAAAGTGTTTCGCTATGAAAGACTTGGGTGAAGCAGCATTCATACTTGGAATCAAAATCTATAAAGATAGAAGTAAACGGTTGATTGGATCAAGTCAAAGTGCGTACATAGATAAGATCTTGAAGAGATTCAAGATGGAAAAGTCTAAGCGCGGGAATTTGCCTATGCAAAAAGGACTTAATTTATCTAGCAAGAACGGTGCTTCTACACCTGAAAAGGTGGAGCGTATGAAAAGAGTCCCTTATGCTTCGGCAGTGGGATCTATCATGTATGCGGTAAGATGCATTAGACCTAATGTTGTGTTCGCTCAAAATTTTGTTAGCCGATATCAGCAAAATCCCGGGGTGGATCAGTGAACTGCTGTGAAAAATATTCTTAAGTACATGCGGGCTACTAAAGAATTATTCTTGGTGTATGGTTGAAATCCCGATCAAAATTCAAATGGTAATATAATTTATGATGCTGGATTTCATGACTGACGAAGATGTTTCAAGAATATCAGTTGGGATACGTCTTCATTTTAAATGAAAACACGATGGAATGGTTTAAGCTAAAATCAAACCACGGTTGCTATGTATGTGACAGAGTCTATGTATATTGCCGTCTCTGAGAAGACGACATAAAGGTTGTCTGGATTAGAAAGTTTATTTTTGGATTTTAATATGATAATCCTCAAATAACACACCTATGGATTTGTACTATGATAATTCAGGAGCAATTATCATTGCCAATGAACCTGGGGTTCACAAAGGTGCTAGACATTACTTGAGAAAATATCACTACGTTCGTGAGCAAAGCGAATTGCATGAAATCAAATTACTCAAAGTTCACACAGATTATAACTTAGCGGATCCTTTTACAAAGGTATTGTCAAAAGGAAAGGTCAATAAGTATGCCGTGGGCATACGTTATTGCTAGTTATATCATGTAAATATGTGATTGATATTTGGATAATGGGATTTTAAACAATTATTCGACTTACCCCACAAAACGAATTATCATTTTATGGATCGGCGTCATTAAATGAAATTCGTGAAATGGTTACTTTATTTATCCTTTGACTTGAGATACAAGTGAGTTATGCATGTGTGGATTGCATTTCTTGATATAGTTCCTAACTGTCCAGAACAAGGTAGTAATAAAGGGCTATTTTCAGAAATGTTAAGAAACGACATGGCCAGACATTTGTAGTCAATACAGGATTTGTTCCTGTTAGAAATATTATTTCTAGTAGTTGATTTGTATTTCATCATACTTTGTACTTGTTTGTAATTGTATATAAGTATATAAAGCCCCCTCTATAGCTTAATATTGTAACCTTAACACATTTTAAAGCAATCCAATCTTTCAACACACACTCTTTTCTCTCTCGGCATTTACACACACTTACACACACACGAACTCCATTAACACACACTAAAACACGTACTTAAGCTCAAATATCATCATTACATTTGGGAGCAAAATCAGTTGATCTGAACGATCCAGAATCAAAATTGAAGCTGAATTTGTTCTTAATTTTGATGTTTTTGAGCTGTTCATACATATATCCATTTGCCGAGATTACTGTGCAATCAATTACAACATATTTATGTGTGTTTTTCTTCAAAGTTTGTTCACCAATCGTCTAGGATTTTGATTATAGTCATTTTGTATCAAAATGTTAGAAATCCAAAATAGTGATAAATTGTAATTTAGACAAGAGGACTTTCTTGTAGTTAAAGTCATAGGTGTATGATTACTAAGGTTGAGGGGCTAATTGTGATAATTAGCATAATTGTATAGTTAGTCTATAAATACCCCTCATAACCTTAGGAATCATAACTTTGTAAGCCTTACACTCACACATTAATTCCAATCAGCAACTTTACTTTCACACACATACACTTTCTCTCTCAAAACATACACAAACACCAAGAACACACACTCACCAAAACCGCCATTGATGACGGGAATTCGGTGCTAGAAATCGTGTTATCACATGTGGTATCAGAGCAAAACATCGTTTTGATTCGATCCATAACTGAATTCAGTCACAAATTCATCAAAAATCAAAATCAAAAAGGTTTTTTTGGTTCGTCATTTTTTGATCACTGTTCTATCAAATTTCACCTTCTAAATCACATAAAATCATAGATATTTGTTCACCAATAGATTCCTAGTAGTTGAAAACATAATCCTGTCAAGTTTCAAGTTCCAATTCGATCTAAATCTCGAGTTTGAATTTTTGGATTTTGGCTCAAAATTTGGGTTTGGAATCTATTGTGTTCTGTGTTGAATTTTGTTAATCGGTGTGTTACTAAGGTGAAAACAAACTTTTTGCAAGTGATTTCAAGTTCTAACTCGTAGCAAATCAAAATTTATGGAAGCTTTTTGAAGTCATTAATGGAGTTTGTAAGTAAAACTGATGTTCTGATGAAGAAGATGACACAAGGACGACTTTGCACTAGGACGATCTTGCCAAGATCGTCCTAGACTTTGAACCTTTAATTCTTACCTTCTAGTGCTTTGTGTCTTGTAGGACGATCCTCACAAGATCGTTCTGACAAGTGATTGTGTTTAGAGAAGTGTTTGTTGTGGCTAATTAATCCTTTCGGATTGGTTTGGTCAATTCAAATACTTGGAAAGTGTTTGATACTTGAAGTTTTTTTTTTTGGCCAGAAACTAGGACAATCTTCATCAAGATCATCCCAACTACTTGAACCCCAGGACGATCCTGACAAGATCGTCCCAGGTCCTTGAACATAGGACGATTCTAGCCAAGATCGTCCCATTTTCTATTGAAAGTCAAGTGTGGTTTGATTGATCATTGAGGTTGTTGTGATTGGGAATCACACACTTCTTGGGTAACTAATCTTCTAAATTGGTTTTGCTCAATTCCTTTCATTCCATTTCATACTGTCACTCTGTCCAAATCAATCCAAAACACTTAGAAAATCCTTCAAATTCAAACAAACACTAGGACGATCTTCAACCAAGACCGTCTCATTTCAAGATCGTTTCATCTTCAAGTCAGTTTCATTTCCATTTTCAAAACAAGTTTCTTTTAATTCATTTCATTTTCTTTACTTTAATCCAAAAACAAACCTCAATTTCAGTTTCATTTCATACATAGCCAAATTTCACCAAATTTCAGTTTCATTTCCAATTTTCTTCAAACTCTTAATTCAATCCAATTTTCAAATCAAGTCAAGTTCAAATGGCTTCTCGTGAAGCATTGGCATTAGGTTCCGATACAAGACCTCCAGTTCTCTACCGTGGTTCCTATGGACTATGGAAGAAAAGATTTATGGACTATGTGGAATGTCAACCAAATGGTGACCTGCTTAAAGATTCCATCCTTAATGGACTTGCAGTTCATCGCCATCCTACTACCGGTGCAATACTTACTCTTGATCTTTTGAATGCTGAACAAAAAGATCGAACAGCTGCAGATAACAGAGCTAGATCATGCTTATACAAAGCACTACCAGATGAAATCTATGGCTTTGTTGATTCTTATGATACAGCCAAGGAGATATGGGATGAGGTGGCAAGACAAATGGAAGGATCTGATATGACGTCAACAATAAGATTGACAAATGTGTTGATTGAGTTTGACAACTTCAGCAAATTACCAAATGAATCTCTAGAGGCTGTCTACTGTAGGTTCTGCAATGTCATAAATGAACTTAGGAAGAACAATGTCAAGAAAACAGAGATTGAGTTAAACATCAAATTCATCAAAGCTCTTGGTCCAGAATGGGAAGATAACACAGATTAAGCAACATCAAAATCTGACCAAGTTCACCATTCATAATCTTCATGAATCTTTCAAACTCAATGAACACCAAGTTCTAAACAAAGCTTCATCAAGCAAAATGCCAGAAGTTGTATCTGCTGATCCTTTGGCATTGATTGTTGAAAAGAAAGTTTCTGAAGCTCTTAAGAGACAAATGGTGGTTGTTTCTTCGTCTGATGAGGAGGGAGATGATTTGATGGCTACAAGAGATGGTGTTACAGATGAACTATATCAAGCTCTTTCCGCGGTAACAAAGCATTTCAAGAGGAAATTTTACAAAGCGAGGCCAACAAACAACAATCTCCGCACTTCTTCTACAAGTGCATTTCCCAAGAAAGATCACTATCATCCTAAGAGTTATGGGCAAAGGTGAAGCAAGTGGATCAAAGCATGGTGAGAAGAAGGAAGCTAATGAGAAACAAGTTGTTGAGAAGGGTAAAGCATCAGACAAAAAGTGCTACAATTGTGGAATACCAGGTCATTTTGCTATTGATTGCAAGCAACCTCGAAAGCGAAACTATGAGTACTACAAGCAAAAAATGTTGTTAGCCAAACAAGTTGAAGCAGGTCATGCATTGCTTGCTGAAGATGATAAATGGCTATTGCTCTCAGATGATGAAGATGAAGATCTCTCTAATAATGTTTGCTTTATGACGAGGTTGGCCAAGGACAAAGTTTTTGAAGCTGAAAGCACTGATGATGAATACCCAGATGATGAGGTAAATCTCGACTCTACTTTTCATCAATTAAGGATAAAAAGTCATGTAGATTAGCTTTGTCAAACTTGACAACTCAAATCAAATCTTTAGCCAACAAAAACAAAAAGTTGCAAAATAGTGTTTCATTTTCTAAAAGTAAATTTTCAAAACTTCTTGAAGAACATTCGAAATTACTTTTTGAACATGATGCTATTAAACAAGACTTTCAAATATATAAAGAAAAAGTGTTGGTTAAAGAGTGTGAGTTGAATGCCTCTCTTGATTCTAAGTTATTACAAAAATGTTACAATCTTGAAAAGACCATTCATGATCTTGAAAACGCTATTCAAGATCTTGAAATTCAAAAGACCAATGAATGGCTTCGGGCAAATGCTAGACAAATGGATGTTGATATTCTTAATAAAAAGCTCTTAGAAGCTAAACCAAACAATGTTGAACTCGAAAGAAAGATTTCCGACTTAAATCATACTTGTTTTCTAAAAGGCATTGAGTTTGAGAATCTAGAAAAACAAGTTGAGGAATTCAAAAAGAATATACTTTTCTATCAAGAAAAGTTATATAAAGTTGAACAAAACCCTCTCTTGGATTTCACTGCATATTTCAACAAATCAAAAATTGACAAAACGGATCTTCTCCTCGGGTTGGGATTTGAGAATATCACTCCATTACAAAAAGCCAAAGAGGAAATTGAACCTTTGTATGATGAAAAATTTCTTCGACTTGGTATGGTACAACAATTTATTCGTCCATTGGATGACGAATTTGAGGCTGATGAAGTTGAGAGAATACCTAAAGATGAATTTTTGGTTAATTATGATGCTTTAAATGCTTCGTACAAATCTAAAGAGTCTTCAATTTTTAAATTGGAATAAATAGCATCAAATTTTCAAAACCAAGAATCTATCGGTAATTCACCTAAACCAACTAAAATGTATGTTCCAACCACAATTTCGGAAAAACAAATAGAAGGTTTACAACAAAAGGTGGAATCTCAACAAAACGTTATTAATCACCTAAAGTCTCAAAGTCCGATTTCAGAGGATAAATTTATTGTTGTTGATACTAAGAAAGTTTGTGAGAATGTTTCTACTCAAAGTGACCTAAGTTCTTTAGTAGACCATTCTACCCAAACTACTTGGGATTCATCTACAAATTCCTCCACTCAAACCTTGACTGATTCTCTTGAATGTACTTGTCAAAATTCTGCTACTTTAATAGCTGATGATTATGTGCAATCTGGTTTATCTGATGAAGAACTTGCACATATTTTAGTTTTAATATGGTACCTTTATAGGTTTTTCACATGCAACTCAATTGATGAGTTAGTTGTTCACCCTAAGCTTAGTACTAGCATAGGTGCTGATACTTCTACTCAATTTTCTTGTGAGACCAAAGATGTGTCAGTTCAAGTTGACTTGATTTCTGAGACTACCCATAATGTGAAGTTGGACACCAGGATTCTTAATTTTTCAAAAGAATTTAAAACTAATAAACCTTCATTGAAATCTTTCACTAAAGCTGATTTTGATAAATTCATGGAGGGAGAATATGTTTTTGATTCAAAAACTGAGAAAAAGATTGAATTTACCAAAATCAAAGTTGAAACAAAAGAGGAATCTCAAAATTTTTTTTCCAAAGCTCCAACTTCATATTATTCAAAGAAACGAGTTAAGACCAAACTCGTCAAGACTGAACCAAAGACAGTTAAGTTAGAAACAAAAACTCCTACTCTGGTGAAACATGTCAAAAAGGAACAAGCTGAGACCCCACCCAGAACAAAGTACACCAAAGTGAAACTTCCGAAAGACTATCCTAATGCTTCTTCATCTAACTCTAAATCTAGTTCTTTATCTAAGGTATCTAAGTCTAGCTCAGTTTTGCTAAATAAGGATACATCTAATGGTGCAACTAAATATAAGGATAGATATGGATGGTTTTCACATGACAAACCAAAGAAACAAGAAGTTTCCTCACCTCCAAAAGATCCTAAAAGGATGAAAGTGTTTAAAACCCATCGTTCTAATCTTCCTAGTTTCAATTCAACAGGTGGAAAGAGCATAACTAGTGGTGCAAAATAGGTTGCTAAAACTTTAGAACCTAAGATCACCAGTAATCAAAAGGATGTTGAGAAAAAGAAAAAGAGAAGGAGGAGAAAGACTGGTAATGGGAGGAAGGGTGTTTCTGTTAAATCAAACAATTCATCTTTGATAAACAATGTTGATTGTGCCAAGGCAAGGCCTTGTGAGCTTGTAAACAACTTTAATTCTCGTACTCATATGGTTGATGTTAATTTGAATGCTTGTAGACATGTTACTTTTAATTCATGTGTGAATGTTCGTACTTTTTTATCTAAATGTGCTTATTGATGATGTGCTTGTTAATGCTTATGTTGATTCTAAAGCATGTTTGAATGCAGTTCCTAAGTTATATACCCTGCCTGTGTTCACTAACCACAAAGGACCCATCTTCAAGTGGGTACCTAAAGTAAGTTAAATTCCTTTGATTGTAGGAAATAACCATTTGTGTTTGGATACTCGATTCCGGGTGTTCAAAACACATGACTGGAAATAAAGCTTTGCTCAAGAATTTTGTTGAACGATTCATGGGAATTGTTCGCTTTGGAAACAACAATTTCGCTCCTATCTTAGCTTATGGAGACATTGAACGAAATGGAATTGTCATCAGAAATGTTCATTATGTTGAAGGATTAAGTCATAACTTGCTCAGTGTTGGACAATTCTGTGACAACAATCTTCAAGTTCTTTTTCAACAATCTCTTTGTAAAGTCCAAACTCTAGATGGAGTTGATATTCTTTGCGGTGATCGTGATGATAACCTTTTTACTGTCAATCTCGATGATAACCAACCAACTGACAATATTTGTCTCATTTCAAAGGCTACATCAAAGAATTCTTGGTTATGGCATAGAAGGCTTTCTCATCTGAATTTTCAAACTATCAATGCTTTGGTCAACAAGCATCTTGTTGAAGGCTTGCCTGACTATAAGTATGAAAGTGAGCATGTTTGTCCTTCTTGTGTTGTTGGGAAGATCAAGAGAGCTTCTCATAAACCAAAGAAATCTCCAAACTCGTTAGCACCTCTTCATTTGCTTCACATGGATTTTTGTGGACCGATGAAAGTACAAAGCCTAAATGGGAAGAAATACATCTTGGTTATTGTTGATGATTATTCAAGATATACTTGGGTCAAGTTCCTCGTATCCAAAGATGAAACAACTCAGGTTTTGATAGATTTCATCACTACTACTCAAGTAAATCTTCAACTTCCAGTTCGTTACATCCATTCCGATAACGAAACTGAGTTCAAGAATGTCGTATTTGCTGAGTTTTGTAAATCCAAGGGCATTTACTCACCAATTTTCAGCTGTTCGTACCCCACAACAAAACGGTGTCGTTGAAAGGAGAAATCGAACGCTAGTGGAAGCAGCAAGGACAATGCTTGCTTATTCCAAATTGCCATCTAATATGTGGGCTGAAGCTGTTGACACTGCTTGTCACACTCAGAATCGGTCCATCATCAATCAACTTTGAATGATCGGGAGAATCTTGGAAAGTTCGAGAAGAAAGGTGATGAAGGATATTTTGTTGGTTATTCCAAAACATCAATTGCCTGTCGAATCTACAATCGCCGAACAAACACAATTCAAGAAACAATGAATGTTTGGTTTGATGAGATGTCGGGTATGATCTTTGAGCAAGAAAGTTTGCTACCAACAAATGATGATCCAAGTGCTTCAAGTACTTCAACAAAGACTTCTACCTTAGCTTCTAAGTTCAAGAAGTTTCCAACTCCAACAAGTGATGAATTAGATATTCTTTTTGAAGAATTCTACAATTCAAAACTGATTTATGATGAAGAACCTCAAGTCATCGTTGAACCAATTTCAAACAATGAACCTATTCAAAACAACGATCTAGTTCCTGACAACAATCATGAATCATCATCAAGTTCTTCTTAACAAGAAAATTCATCTTCTAGTAGTAGTTTCTCATCCTCTTCTGATAATTCTTCTTCATCATCCTCTCCTGATAATTCTTCTCAAATGAATGTTCAAGAACAACCTACTCGCTTTACTCAGACAACAAATCCATTGAACACTCCAAATGTATATGTGCCACTTGACTTTGATCATCCATCCTATGAGGAAGCAGTTCTACCAAGCTATGATTCCATCTCTCAACAAAACTCAAGTTTTAATGATGATGATGTTGATATTCAACAACAAGATCCTCTTCCTCATGATCGCAAATGGTCACGTATGCTGAAAGATCATCCTACTGATCAAATATTTGGAGATCCATAAGCCGGAGTAACTACTCGTACTTCAGTAAACGAGTGTCTTGTTGCACTTTCTCTCAGCAACATCGAATCCAAAACTGTCTCTGAAGCTCTTTGTGATCCAGTGTGTGTTAAGGCTATGCAAGAAGAACTTGCACAGTTTGAAAGACTGAAAGTATGGAGATTAGTTCCAAATCTGAGAAAAGCTGAGCCTATCGGAACAAAGTGGATATTCAAAAACAAAAAGGATGAGAATGGAGTGGTAGGAAGAAACAGAGCTCGACTTGTTGCAAAGGGTTATTGTCAACAACCTGGTGTTGCAAGAATGGAGGCCATTCGAATTTTCTAAGCATATGCAGCATTCCGAAACTTTACTGTATTTCAAATGGATGTGAAGACTGCTTTCTTGAATGGTGATCTCAAAGAAGAAGTTTACGTTGAATAACCAGAAGGTTTTGTTGATCCTCAAAGACCAAACCATGTCTATCGGTTAGACAAGGCTCTCTACGGTCTTAAGCAAGCACCCCGAGCATGGTATGATTCCTTAACTACTTTCTTACTACGAGGTGGCTTTACCAAAGGCACAATTGACCCTACCTTGATCATTCGCAAACAAGGTAAGCATGTTCTTCTTGTCCAAATATATGTTGATGACATTATTTTTGGGTCAACCAGTCAAACATTTTGCCGAAACTTCTCATCTCTTATGGTTAATCATCTTGAAATGAGCATGATTGGGGAAATGAACTACTTTTTGGGTCTTCAAATCAAATAATTACCAACTGGTGTTTTTATATCACAAGGTAAATACATAAATGACATGTTGAAAAAGTTTGATATGACTTCATGTTCATCAATTTCTACCCCAATGGCTGCTCGAACAAACATAAATGCTGATAAAAATGGGAAACCATTTGACCAAAAGAGATATCGAAGTATGATTGGTTCGTTGTTGTATCTAACAACATCTCGCCCAAATATAATGTTTGCAACATGTATGTGTGCTAGGTATCAAGCTGCTCCAACTGATTAACATTATCAAGCTGTGAAACGAATCTTTCGTTATCTGAAGGGTACACCCAATTTAGGTCTCTGGTATCCAAGGGATACTGGATTCAATCTAACTGCTTATTCAGATGCAGATCATGCAGGTTGTAAGCTTGATCGGAAGAGCACTTCCGGTACTTTACAATTTTTAGGTGATAAAATTGTGAGTTGGTCTTCCAAGAAACAGAATTGTGTGTCACTATCAACTACTGAAGCTGAATATGTGGCTGCGGCTAGTTGTTGTGCTCAAGCTTTATGGATGAAAACTCAACTAACTGATTATGGTCTGAAATATGATCATATCCCTATCTATTGTGACTCTCAAAGTGCCATTGCTATTGCAGTCAACTCAGTCAATCACTCTCGATCAAAGCACATTGATGTTAGATATCATTTTCTTAAGGATCATATTGAGAAAGGTGACATCGAACTCTAATTTGTGGGAACTGACTATCAGCTTGCAAATTTGTTCACCAAACCATTGGATGAAAAGAGGTTTAACTTTGTTATCTCCAAGCTTGGCATGTTAAATCTTGAACCTTAAATTATTTTGTTCTTGATACATTCTAGAAAAACAAAAATACAAAATTTGAAAAGATAAAATAATATACAAAAATAGAAAATCTTGAAAACAAATAAAAAGATTTTTTTTCAAAGAGGCTTACATATACTATGTATGCAACCTGTTCTTCAAAGATTTATTTATTTTAGAGTGTTTATTCATTCTAAAGATCCTGCTGTTATACATATAAATTGATATAAGAAAACAAGGAATCAAACGCCTTTGCGTACTTCCAAGTAATCTTATATGAATATGTATGTGTAATAGCATGTTTGAAACCAATTAACTGGTATCAATAAAGTGTTTCAAATAAAAGTTTTTTCAAAACTCTCAATTGTTGATATGAGAAGCGAAGGATCGAACGCCTTTGTGTACTCCCTAGTTGTCTCATGTTGTATAATTGATTGAGTTAGAATTTGCTTAAATTTTTTATTGCTTTCAACTTGTTGATGTAAGTTGCGAAGAATCGAACGTCTTTGTATACTCCCTAGCAGTCTTACTATGAACTATGTTGTTGAAGAAAAATTTTTTTTTAATTGAAAAATCTTGTTCACAATAGACTCTCAATTTTCCGAAAAATACCACAATAAAGAATTTTACTCATTTTGATTTCACAAAACCAATTTTTGATCCACCTTTCTATGGAAAACATTTTGATCTATTCTTGCATAGATTAAAGGGGAGTTTGTGATTTAAAAATCTTTCAAAACTTCAAATGTGTTTTTAAACCTTTTTCATACACACATTTGATGATTTTCAAATGATTTTCAATCAATTGAAGTTCGGTGATTAGTTTGCACATGAGCGATTCATTCACTCCATGAACTTCATCATTACCGATGAGTTCTAACCCCGGAGTATTCACTTCTGTCATTAGTGATGATGGTTTCGTGCAAATAGGATGGAGGGAGTAAAGTCGAAAAGTGAGAGGTTAAGGTGATATGGTGTGAGAAAATGGTTAAAAGAAATGATACCCTTCCCTAAAATTCTCAAATCGCCGGGTAAATCACGTTTCTATCGGATGTCATTTGTTGATATCTCGATATTGAAGAAGTCTTCATGGACCCAGTGAAGCGATGCACATCTTTATCTAACCACTCAAGTGTTTCTCAACAAATACTTGTTTCATTTCTCATGGAGATTTTCACATTTCTATTAACTCCTCATTTGGAAGATGTTGATATTGAAAAAGGGCAACACTCTACTCCGGTCCCCGACTTCATTTGATCACGTTGTGTCTAGAGCTATCTTGATTGATCATTAATTTGATCATTATTCATTCATTTAGGACACATTCAAGTCATATCTTTGTGATATTATTTCTTATCTTTGTGATATAGCCGGAACATTTGTAGTGATATCTTAATTGATATTCCACGATGATCAAATGGAAATCCTACCAATGCTAACATCTTTGCCAACGTTGAACGTAGGTCTCATAATTACATTTATGTGATTATTGAGTTAACGAGAAGTCTAACAGTGACCTCGGTTTTTCCTAAAAGTCTTTAAGGATAACAGATTGTGGTTATCGAACACCTCGGCTGTACTAACCATGATTTATATTCTTTGAAACAATCTCGTGGTTGAAAAGCCGCAGACCAAACTATGTTAGAGTCTTGCTTTGTGCATATCTCAATGATAGATAGGAAATCCAAAAAATGTTATACATTTCTATCGGTCATTTCATTAATCCTTTCGATTTTTGAAAATGCTAACGGCTCATTCTTATCCGGTTTCATTTCTCATCTCACAAACACAGGAATCACCAACACCATACAATAACATTTGTACCAACAACTTCAACCTTACATTTTAGTCACCCCTAGGATTCTTTAGGTTGGGCTAATGGTTTGGGTTGATGTTTTGATGATCGATATTTCTCCATGTGCATAAATTCTAGCTTTGGATTGTGTTATTTCTTTTGACATTCTATCAATCAATGTTTGCATAATGACATTGGTTCCCAACTTTGTCATTATGAAGGGGAGAAAATATTATGATTGATATTGATTAGGGAAGAAATAAGGATGGTTGATAAGGAAAGCAAGGAGAAAAGTTTGTGTTTGGTTGTTTCAAAAAGTCTAGGGGGAGAAAATTAAAATTCTCATAAAGTCAAAGAGAAAATTCTCATGGTGTCAAAGATTTTCACTAATATGTCAGTCAATTGAGCTTAGATTTTTGGAATAGGAACGATCTTGTGAAGATCGTCCTAAGAATTGGATTGAAAATATTCTAAGTATGAAAATTGAGATCTTGGCTTGAAAAGGAAAATCTAAATTGATTTGATAGATGAGAAGATCAAGATCAAAAATGAAAGGATATTCACTCGAGATAAAGATCGAAGCGTCAAAAAGTTGAAAGATTGGTTAGAAGATTCAAGTCAAAAGAAGTAAAAGCTTCAAAAGAGTCTTCATCAACATACTTCATTCAAGATCTTCAAGTCATGCAACAACACTTTATCAAGAAGCTCCAGTGCATACATCAAGGGGGAGAGTACTTATTTATGAGAATTCATTCCAAGAAGATAAAGTTCACTCAAGAAGACATTAAGGTTGTTCGACTTCATTGTTCTCTTTAGAAAGCCTAAAGACTTGTTCAACTTCATTATCCTCATTGAAGATCGAAGAATCAAGAAGCTGAATTTCACTCAAGAATCAAAGATTGAAGAATCAAAAGCCAAGTTTATACCTTCCGCATTTCAAAGACAACTCTGATTCATGATTCAACAATCCTCGAAGATTCAAGACACACACACTCTCTATTCTCTATTCAAAAAGAACATTGAGAATCAACTCATGATTTAACTTCAAGAAGTCCAAGACCAAGACTGAATCAAGTTCTACAAAGACAAGAAAGGAAGCTTTTAAGACTTGTTTCAACACACCAATTGTCTTCACCACAGGGCTCATCAAACCAACAAGACAAGATAACACGTACTTCATTCATTACAATATATCACTAAGGGGGAGAATGTTAGAAATCCAAAATAATGATAAATTGTAATTTAGACAAGAGGACTTACTTGTAGTTAAAGTCATAGGTGTATGATTACTAAGGTTGAGGGGTTAATTGTGATAATTAGCATAACTGTATAGTTAGCCTATAAATACCCCTCATAACCTTAGGAATCATAACTTTGTAAGCCTTACACTCACACATTAATTCCAATCAGCAACTTTACTTTCACACACATACACTTTCTCACTCAAAACACACACAAACACCAAGAACACACACTCACCAAAATCGCCATTAATGACGTGAATTCGGTGCTAGAAATCGTGTTATCACACAAAATTAGAGTTCAATTCCACCAGTAGGTTCGATTTCATCTTAGCTCGGCAAAAGCATAAATCAGTAAGTTTAAATTCTGGTTGATTTTAGATATTAATTTGTTACAGGATTTGTTCACACTTGTTTTTTTGAACAATTTGGTACAAATTTGGAGCTTTAATTCTCAGAATTGAAGAAGAAAATGGAGATTTTTAGAGAGCTCGACATTTAAGGGTTGCTCGACGAATAAGACTACCGCAAATTGACTATTTTGTCGTTTTGTGATCTCTAGTATTTGCAGAAGTTGCTGGTTTAGATTTGTTCTCTTTGTAGAACTCATTGCTCAGCAATTACAAGCATACAAAAGATAAAACAAAGAGTGGAGAAATTGTTTTTTTGCAGAGTTATTAACTCGGCATATAATTGAGTTTATACCTTTTGGATATCTTGGTTAAGTGTTGGAATGACTTGTTCAGTTTGCAATGATATCATCTCGGCAAACAAGAGAAGTTGAATACATTGGATAAGTATTGATGATCTGTGTTAGTGATTGTACTAGTTGCCGAAGTATAAGCTCGGTACTTAGTTAAAATTGACATTGATCAAAATACTTAGTTTATATACCGAGATATTTGCTTAGCATTCTTTACAAATCAACTTTTGTCAAGAACATCTTGTTCTATTTTCCGAAGTCTGAGCTCGGCATTCTTCAGAAATCCAGTTTCAAAATCTTCAAATTTTTTTTTGATTTCTCAAATTTTTACCATGTCTTCAAGAGAGGCTTTGGCTCTAGGTTTGGATAGAAGACCTCCTGTGTTGTTTAGAGGATCTTACCATCTATGGAAGAAAAGATTTCTGAATTGGATTGATCGACAAAAGGATGCAAAGAACATCAGAAAGTCTTTGAAAGATGGTCCAGTGAATAATGAACCTCTTTCAGAAGAAAGTTGGAATGCTGAGCAGAAAAATCGTGTGGAGGCTGATCAAATGTCCATTGCTTATCTTTATCAAGCACTCCCGAATGATATATATTGCAATGTGGACTTATATGAAACTGGAAAGGATATTTGGGATGAGGTTGAAAAACAAATGGAAGGTTCTGATGTTTCTAACACCAAAAGGTTGTCAACTGTTCTGAACATGTATGAGACATTCAAACAGCAAATAGGAGAACCTCTCAATGATGTCTACATCAGATTTTGCAATATCATCAATGAACTGAGGAAAAATGATGTCAAAAGAACAAATATGGAGTTGAACATCAAGTTCATCAAGAATCTTGAAGAAGAGTGGCAAGTTTATGGGACTCATCTGAACCAACAAGCAGACTTTGGAAACTTGACGATTCACACTTTCTAGATGCAGATTCGTTGTGATAATCGCAACATAGATTTGATTATTGTTTTATGTTTTAGGAACTATGTTTGTAATCATTTGAATAAGAACTTGTGTTGATATTTAATGATTACGTTTGAACTTCAATATTATATCTGTTTAAGTTTTGTATTGTGTTTGTGTCTTATATATTGTTTTGCAGGTACAAGAACATAGAACCAAGGTTTATAAGTGTCATAGAATACTTAAACGATGGTTGGATGTTGTGTATGAGCCAAACGAAGCCAAACAAAGCACCAAGGGGTCGAACCTCGTGCTGACGTCATCAGCATGTAGGACTGACCTTGTGCTAACGTCAGCACGGGGGAGATCGATTAGATGCTTATTTCGGGCCTAATCTTCGATTAAGGCCTAAGCCCACACGAACCAAAACACTTTTAGTATAAATACAAGACCTAATCTATGGATTTAAAAAAAAAGCCGAAAAAATCACATATTCACGAATTCACGAATTCAAGTTACTTGTTCCTTCGTGTGACCTCCTACACGAACCACAAGTGTTGTGAATCTCCTTGCGTTGGTTAATTACTCATTAATCGGCAAAAGGGAATAACAATCTAGTTATCCCAAGAGGATTCCGCACTCTTGACATAACGAATCACGTCTTATTACGATCCACGCAACAATAGGGTTACAAGTGGTATCAGAGCCCTAAGGTTGATTACGAGAAGGTGTAGGATCATTTGATTTGCTATTGATTGCAAAAACCTTTCGAATTTCGTGTTTTTCTTGAAGTTTTAATTCGTGCTTCATGCAACCTCGTGCTTACGTCAGCACGAGGTGATCTTCTTGATTCATGCTTACGTCACCCAGTGTTCTTCGTGTCCACTTCATGCCAAGTCAGTACGAATAGCTCTTAGTGCTCTAGGTCGTGACAAGTGTACCTCGTGTCTACTTCGTGCCACGTCAACACGAACTACCCTTCGTGACTTAGGTCGTGACGAGTGTATTTCGTGCTTCACTTTGTGCCACGTGTACTTCGTGCCACACGAACTACTTGTTATTTTGTTTTATTTGATTTCAAAAGATTCGAAATGACTACTATACTAGCTACCGCAAATTCTTCAAATGCCCTACTTATCAGCCAGATGATCATGCATGATCATGAGGTTGGTCGTGGAAACACACCTCCAAAGTTGTTCCGTATGGAAAACTATTGGATGTGGAAGAGACGTTTTGAAGACTACATTCGTCTCACTGACATGGACATGTGGCTTGTGATAACTCAAGGTTTTGATTGGCCTTCTTATGAGAAGAATGGAGTGATCGGTAGGCATACTTATGCTGATATGCCGATTGAAGAACGAAAAAGATACGCAATTGAGGGAAAGGCCTTGTCCACTCTTACTATGGCTTTACCTCAAGATAGTGTACACTTGTTCAAGAAATACACTACTTCAAAGGACTTATGGGACGCTCTTGAAAGATATTGTGAGGGCGATGTAACCTTGAAGAAAAATCGTATCAAACTTCTGAAGCGCCAATATGAAGCTTTCAATGGACTGAAAGGAGAATCTCTTGATGAGATTATTACTCGATTCAGTCATTTGACTACTGAGTTGTCATATTTTGAGGTTGTTTATCCTCAAACTAAGCTAGTTGATAAGTTTTTGGACTCACTACCTAAAACATGGACTGATTATGTTCATCAACTTCAAGATGATCAAGAATATAGCTCATGGGATTTTGAAAAGGTGGTCTCCAAGCTTAAGAACAGAGATATGAAGAGGAGAATTAAATAAACACACTCGGATTTCACTCAAGATCCATCATTGTATCATGCTAAGTCTGTTCATTTAGCAAGTTCTAGCTCGGGGAACAATTCATTTCTAAGTGGTGCTGAAGCTACACCAATAGTAGATGCTGAAGGTCTTGCTGGATATGTTGCTTATGGCAATGCAAATACGAATGTCAAGAGAAATGTACAATTTTTTCATTCTATGCCAATGAGTATGAGTTCTGCAGAAGGTAGAATGAGTGTTTACTCAGCCTTTTGTAATGCTCATGAATCATTTATCGGAGGAAAGATTACTGATCCTACAGTGATTGATGAGGATTACAATCAAATAGATCCTGATGATTTGGAAGAAATGGATCTACAATGGCAGCTAGCTATGCTCACTATTAAGGTCAGAAGATTCACTCAGAGAACTGGGAGACCTATAGGAAATGGCACTAAGGGTTTTGACAAATCCAAGGTGAAATGTTTCAATTGCGATGGATTTGGTCATTTTGCACGAGAGTTTCAACCACCTAAGAGGATTGATAATACCGTTGGTGGTCGTCAAAATTACAATCAAGGCGGTATTACTCCAAGTAATCAGAAAACTCAAGAAATGATTACATTTCCTGCCACTGCACAACAACCAGTTTCATCACCATTTTTGGAGTCAAAGGCCGTTGTTGTTCAGAATCCGGATGGTACTTATCAATGGGATACACAATCTGATGATACCTCGAATCATGCCTACATGGTAGAATTATATGATGAGGTAGCTGCAACAATTGATTATGTTGTATACTCAAGTGAAGAAAGTGCATCTGAGATAGTTAAGCAGAATGTACGTAATGTTGTTGAGACTGTGAGATCTGAGAGTGAACCCATGACAGCTGTGAAAGCACCTAAAGAAATGGAAGAGTCATCTATATCTATTGATGACATTTGCAAGAAGAGCATTGAAGATCAAATGAAGAAGTTCGTGATATCTGAAGGTATGACAACTGAAGACTTTGTTGCATACATGGCAGATTGCAAGGCTGCAGATCAGAAGATATCTTGTTCTTTGCTTTCTATTGTTGACGTTTGTAAAATGGTGTCAGACTTAAAATTTGAGGTGTTAAGACTTAAAGAAGAATTAATTAGTTTAACTCCTGAAAATGTTATCCTTAAGAAGGAAAGTAATGTGTCTAAAGATTCCGATTTACTTCTACAAGGTCACCAATAAACTGAATTAGATTTTAATCCTGATAAAGTAATATACTATACTTTGAAAGACTGTGATACAATTTTCTATGATAGAGAAGTATCTATAACTAGGATTGAACCTAAGTCAATGATAAATAAAGTTTGGGGTGTGGAAAATAAAGAAGAATGGTTAGCTGAACAAATTCTATATAAGGATAGACATTATGCTCCTTTTAAACCAGCAAGAACTATGGAAGAAGCAATACAGACGCTTGATACCATAAATGAAATGAAGGAGTATGGTATACCAATCCCTGAAGTAGAATTTGGTCAATCTAGAAAACAACAAGCAAAGAAGTGTTATACTTGTCGTGAGAAAGGTCATATAGCTATTGATTGTCAAAATAGGAAGGTCAAGAATCCTAAGAATGACAGTTAAGTCAAGTCAAAGGATGTTGGTGATATTCCTAATACTAAAGGGAAGGGTAAATTAGTTGAACAAGTAGCTTCACCATAGTTTATGAGTACATATAGAAGAGTAGTATGAGGGGTATGCTAAAAGATATCCTGATAATAAAAATGCACAAAATTATGTTAAGTTACTTAAATCGTTATCATATGGTGAGTCTGATGTGATAGATCAAGGAATTAATTTCAATAGATCTAAGACACCAAAACGACAGGGACCTTCACAGAATACTACTTCTAGTAGTGGAAGTCCGAGTTGTTCTCGTACACCTCAAAGGAGTAATTCACCTAGGAAGATAGCTCAACAAAATCGATCACCTCCTTTTAGAATTAATAGTTCGTCTAAATTCTATGATCGATTAGGGAGTCAACCTAGATTTGGTACTCGCTCACCATGGAATTCTCCTCCTAAGACTCGTTTCACTTCACCTAAGAAACAGTCTGTGACACCATCTTATTTTGTGAAGTGAAAGACACTGGATTGATAACTGAGTGTTTATATTCTAGTTTCATTTCACAAGTAGAACCTAAGAATGTTAAGGCAACACTTCAAGATCCATGTTGGGTTGAAGCTATGCAAGAAGAATTAGCTCAATTTGAAAAGCTTGGAGTATGGGAGTTAGTAGATGTACCTAGAAGTAAAGAACCGATTGGAACTCGTTGGGTATATAAATGCAAAGGAGATGACAAAGGGGTTGTTACCAGAAATAAGGCACGTTTGGTTGTTCAGGGGTTTGCACAACGAGAAGGATATGACTATAACGAAACTTTTGCACCAGTTGCTAGGATTGAAGCTATAAGGTTATTTTTAGCCTATGCAAGTTTCAAAGGTATAAAGGTGTATCAGTTAGACGTTAAGAGTGCCTTCTTATACGGTGAAGTTAAAGAAGAAGTATATGTTCACCAACCACCGGGGTTTGAAGATCCGAACTATCCAAGAAAAGCGTATCGACTGGATAAGGCTTTTTATGGATTGCATCAAGCACCCAGAGTGTAGTATGAAAAGTTGTCGACACATTTATTGACAAATGGTTTTACAAGAGGATCGATAGACAACACATTGTTTATCAAGTGGAAGAAGCCAGATTATCTAATTGTACAAGTTTACGTGGATGATATCATTTTTGGTTCATCTAATATAAAGATGTGCAAAGAGTTTGAAATGAGCATGAAAAATGAATTTGAAATGAGTGCTATGGGGGAACTTCAATTTTTCCTCGGACTGCAAGTTGATCAAAGGAAAGATGGATTCTTTATTAACCAGTCTAAGTATGTCAATGACATCTTGGAGAGGTTTCAAATGTTAGAATCCAAGACATATGGTACTCCTATTCAGCAAAATCATGGTTTAGGAGTTCTTGATCCGAAAGATGAACTTGTGGATTCAACTTATTATTGTGCTATTATTGGCTCATTGATGTATCTGACTGCTTTGCGTCCAGATATTATGTTCACTGTTTGTCTTTGCACTATATTTCAAGCTAGTCCAAAAGAGTCACATTTGGTTGCAGCAAAACGTATTCTACATTATCTTAAGGGAAACCAAGGGCTTGGTCTATGGTATCCTATGGGAGGAACGTTTGATTTTGTTGCATATACTGATTCGGACTTTGGCGGTTGTAACAATGACAGAAAGTCTACGACTGGAGGTTGTCAGTTTTTAGGAGGAAGATTAGTATCGTGGCAGTGCAAGAAGCAGACATGTGTTGCTCCGTCTTCATGTGAAGCAGAGTATATGGCTGCTGGTAGCTGTTGTTCCCAGGTATTGTGGATTCAGCAACAACTTTGTGACTACGGTATGGATTTTCTTGATACTCCTATTAGAATAGACAATAAGTCAGCAATAGACATTACAAATAACCCTGCCATGCATAAGGTCACCAAGCATATTGATATTAGACATCATTTCTTGCGTGATTGTGCCCAAAAGAAGTTAATTCATTTGGAAAAAGTTATAACTGATGATACTTTAGCCGATTTGTATACCAAAGCATTTGATAAGACTCGATTTGAGAAGTTAATTCTTCTCAATGTGATGAAGAATGCTGATTCATATTAAATCTCTCAAAGAACTAATTTTGTAAGTTTGTGTCTGTAAATAGCTAGAGTCATAAAAATACAAAAAGAGTTCTTAGTGTCATAAAAAACCATAAAAATGTGAAAAATGAGAAAATGACAAAAATATGGGAGAGATTTAAGTTGATGTTGTAAGACGATTAGAAGTGAGGATACTTAGCTTTTAAGTCTGCTTAATCGTAATATAACTGCTTAGTTCAGTGATAACAATTTGGGATATATTGGTAGACACAAAGTAGCAAGGTTTCCTTAATCTGAACTTAAATTATACAATGTTCTTGTGGGAAATATATTCAGATATATGGCTGAGAATGCTTGCTTTTCAGTAATGAATTGATCTAGTCCTTAAATTTTGTGAAAGATCTAGCATTACTATATGATTTGTTCAAAATATAGGCAAAAACCTCTACAACTCATGAGCATGAAAGTTAAATGTGATATTTTTTATGCAAATGATATGAATGTTAATTAAGGGGCTAATGTGGTCTTTGAGATTCGGACAAGTATGTCCTTGGGGTGTCTTTGTATACCTAGCCTACCTAAAGCTTCTAACTTGGGATAGGTTGTCAGAAAGTTCGCTACATGGGTCTCATACAAAATCACGGGTTCCTTATAAATAATGAAATGCAAAAGCAAATAAGTTAAATCACAAAGTAATTAAATTTTGTTATCTAAAAAGTGTCTCATGATTTGTTTAAGGATGCTTTTTAATATATATTGAATATTTGTTATCTTAGTGCTTGTATCGATTATGGAAGTATATCTGAATGTGGGTCGCATAAGTTCACAAACTATTCAGTGGCATATTAGGCTACTCGGGTTACATGGTGACTGTCCTTGGCCAGGGTATGTCGAAAGTTTCACAACTCAAAGGAAACTGGAAGCACCGAGTGTTTAAGAGGACAAATATACCGGTAATCGTTGTTGGGTCACTGTTCATAAATAATAATAAGAGAATTATTTCTCACCTGCAGGCTTATGTAAATGCTAATCTGATCTAATTTGCAGAAACTTAAGATTTCTTGTACATAAATAAAGTAGTTTAGTTTTAATTTTTTTTTTGTTTATTTTTTTTTATTTTTTTTAATTTTTATTCTTGTTTATGTAATAAGTGTCAGTTTGTGTGTCAAACTAGTTTTTATTGCACGAGAGATTTGATAAGCACATGATGAATCCATAGAAAGTTATGATTCTTAGTGAATTATAAAGTCTTGTTGCTTATGGTAAGTATGTTTAAAAGATGGATTTTCTAATATGGACATAAGCTGTTTAAGGTTAGAAAATGAAATGATTTTGAAAATCGAAAAGTCAAAATATTTTTGAATGTGTTTCAAGTAAATTTTTAAAATTTCAATTGTTTTTGGTTGATAAGTGTCTTGACAAAGATTGGACTTGCCTTAGATTTTTGATCGTTAGGTTAAGATTTTGGTTGTTTTGCATATTTATGATATTTAGTTGATCTTGATGCATTGATGAAGTTTGTTAAGTGTGCAGGTTGCAGATTTCATTTTATATGTATTGAGACGGACAACAACCTATGCACGAAACGTGCTACAAGGATGGATTGCCTTGTATTTATTAACCTAAGACTTAGTGTGATAGGTTATAACTGTATTATCAAAATCAAAACCTAAGATGTAATATGATAGGTTGTTGATATGATAATTTGCTGTACTTGTAATGCATTATACATTAAATATGTTTTGATGTAAGTTTGCACTTTTTGAGTTAAACATCATAGAAGAAATGATCGATTTTATGTCAAGATAATAATGTAAGATTTATTTGATACATTATTTTGATGACAAGTTAGTACGGATGATTTATGATTGCATATTCGAGTAGATATAGGTTTTTGGTAACGAGTATCTACAGGTTTATGTTTCTGGATTTTTCGTAATTTTTCCTTGTTTAATTTTCTGGTGAAATTGACAAAATTTGGGTAAGGAAAGCAGTTCATGTGATTTAAAAACTGAAAATTCGACTTCGTTCGTGCTGACGTCAGCATGCCTCGCGCTAACGTCATCACGCAGCCCACGAACTAAGTGTTCGGCCTGGCCCACGAAGCTCCGAATATAAATATGGGTTTTAACCTTTCATTAATTACCTTTAATCGAAAATTAACCCTACACTACCACACGAACTTCGTCTACTTCGTGCCACTATTCATCCGTCCTCTTTTTGATCGATTTCATCAACTTTTCGTGTTTTTCATGCAGGATTGTTGGTATAATTTCAATCTAGGAATGATTATTGATCTTTTGACTATGAAAATTAACGATTTCAAGTCGTTATGATGCCCAAATTTTGAATCTTCTTCGCGTGGACAGTAACACGGACAAACCAATAATTAGATCTTCAAATTTTGATGTTTTTAGACTTAAATTGGACTTAAAATTAGATTAATTGATGTTTATACATGTTATATCTAACAAAAATTTAAGTAAACAAGTGTCAAATCAAGATTAATTGAAGAAATTTGTGTTTCGGTCACTATTCACACAAAGAACACGAACTTCGTGTTCATTGAATTCGTTTCGATAATTCGTTTTTGGGCATACAACGAATCAAAACAAGTCCAAGATGATATAAAAGATTGAATTTGTTCGATTATTTTATCATATGGAGATGTTTTGTTCTTCGTATTCTGGGTTCGCATGAAGGTTCATGATGACGTCATCACGAAGAGGCTTTGCCTCGTGCTGATGTCACCACGAAGCAGATCGTGTGACTTAGAAAATTTTGTAATTTTTATTTCTAACTTTTCGTTTTTCTTGTTGTTTTGTCTGTTTTTGTGCAGGTATGGTAGGACAAGGTTCAGGAGCTTGTGTGTTCGTCAGGGAGCACAATGTGGCACTCGTTTTTTAGCATTACGCAGACAGGGTGCACACCAGAGTTTCACGGAGTCCTACAGTTTCTTGCACGTTCTCGCATTAGTTTTGCTTTGACCGAGAACCCTTCGTTGGTGATTATTCTCATTCGAGAGTTTTGGAACTCAGCCAGGGCAGTGCAGATGGGTGACCATATGAACATTCACACTACGGTTGGACGACATACTTTCTCGTTTTCTGCTGGAGACTTACGTACGATTTTGGACTTAGGTAATGTTGATATAGAGCAAGGTCCAACTAATGTTCCAGAAGCTTTTTGTGACGGTGCTCTATGTCGTTTGGGGTATACTGGTGATATTACACATCCATACTTCAGAAATCATTTTCGAGGCAAATGGAAGCTGCTTGCTTACTATTTGTTAAGGTCCATTAGTCACTCGAGTACAGGCTATGACCAGATGAATATCCAGAACGCTTCTCAGATGGTTGCTTTGGTGTTGAACAAGCCGTGCAGCTTTTCTCAGTACATTTATGATAATTTAGAGAAGCAGTTGAGGTCATTTGGTACAGACAAGAAATTCTTTCTGTTTCCAAGATTTGTGATGATAATCATTCGTCACTTTGCAGCTGAATTGCCATTTGACGATCCTACATTTAATTTTTGGTCGTCTTACTTAAAAGGCATTTGTTGAGAGTATGAAACACTTGTCGGGTAGAAATGTTCCGGTACATGTTGATAATCTACCATTGTTCGGATATTTCATTAATCCTAACTATGTTCCACCTAGACAAGGTTGGGAAGATGAAGAACCCGTTGCTGCTGCTGCTGCTGCTGCTGGTGATGATCAAGCTCAAGCTAATCCTCAAGAAGAGCGAGCTGATCAGTTTGAGGGACTCAATGATGTTCCTCTATATGCTGGAGATCTGGAGAATGATCCAGATATGGATGCTCTTATGCAAGATGTTGATGATGCTGCAAATCTTGTGCCACCAACTTCTGGAGTTTCTACTTCTACCTCTGCTTTAGTTAGTGATGATGTTGGTCCTTCTTAGCTACCAGTTACTGTTAATGCTGGTCACTCAGAAGAGGATGAAGAAGAGGCAGAAAGATTGTCGAAGCGAAGAAGAAGACAAGGAAAAGGAGTTGATGTTGTGGAGAGACTTCCAACTTCTCAGCGATCTCAGGCTGAAGTTGATAGAGAGTTTGCTACATATCAAGCTGCCATGGAGAGATCTCAAGCTACTCCATCAGTTGCTGCTTTAAGAGCTTCAGTTACTGATATTCCTGTTTCTGTGTCTACTACTTCTGCTAGTGTTGTTGTTGGGGAGAGAAGGTCGAGACCAAAGTTTATTATTCGAGGAATTGGTTCTCGCGCACTAGTTGTCACTGAGGCTACAACTGTTACGATTCCTACTGCTCCGGAGTCTATAGTTCGTCAAGAGACAGAGGCGACAGTTGCTGCTAGGCCTTCGTCTGCTCCTATTCAGGCTACAGTTCCTGTTTCTACTATCATGGGACGTCTGTTGGCTCCCACATGAACTTTCAGTGCTCGTATGCCTTCATTTGAAGCTACGATGCACCTTCATGCCTCTACATCTGATGTTGATTCTACGTCACGTCCAGTTGCTCCTGTTCAAATGCAGCTGAGTCATTTGTTTTCAGAGAAGAAGATGTTAGAGATGAGGGTTACAGCTTTGGAGAATCAACTTAAGCTCCAAGCTATCAAGCATCAAGAAGAGATGGACTTGATGATAACACTTGTTCATTCTCTTGGTTCTAGACTTGACCAATTCTTGGCTCAAGGGGGAGATAAAGATGGTTGTAAGGATGATGAACTTGCTAAGAAGACAAGAGATAATGATCATGAAGATCAAGATCCAGCTCAAGGTCCAAACCAAGAACAACCAACAGATGGTGAGCCAGAGAATAGAGGTCAAGGTCAAGATGCTACTGATGCTGCTATGGATACAGAGACTGCAGATATTCAGGGGGAGTCGCCAAGACAGACTGAGTCGGAGATTGCTGGTACAGCTGGTGCTAGTACTTCTAGGACTCAAGATAAACGTAAAGTTGTGATGGCTGCTTCAGATGCAGATCCTGATGATCCTAACGATGATGATGAGGAAGATTCCAATTCAGGTAACTCCAATTCTAAGTCTAATAGAATAGAAAGGGAGATTCGAGAAAAGCTAGTGAATGATCCTCATAATCATGGTGATAAAGAAAATCTTAGCAAAGGAAAATCTACTCAGGATAGTGAGTCAACTAAGACCGATTCTACTACTAATGCCTCTACAGAGTCAGATTTGCACCCATTAATTGTGCATAGACTAGAAAAGAGATTGGGTTATGATCCACAGGCTCATATGAGAGCTAGAGCAGAGATTATGGATTATGATGATTATTATGATCCAGGATCACTTAGGGATCAAATGAAAGAACGGTCAGGGTTAACTAATACATTGTCAGATTCGGATTCGGATTCAGATTCGGATTATGAACCTTAGTGCTAATGATTTTTGTTTTTGTAATGATTATAAGATAAATATGAATGTATTTGTTACATTATATTTATGATATAATATTATTGTTGTAAGTTAAAATAGATAAAGATTATAAGATAAATATTAATGTAATTGTTGCATTATATTTATGATATAGTATTATTTATTTTAATTTCTTTTATGTATTTATACTATTTTATTATGTCTTGACTTATGTATTTATGTTCTTTATCTTTGTATATGTGAATTGTTTGAATTGCAGATAAGCTTTAAAAGATAGGTGCATTGGATGATCTTGATGCTGAAGATGATTTAGACAGTATCAATGGTGAAGATATGGAAGAAGGAGAGTTCATCACTTCAGAAGCTGATAGAAAAAGGTTGCTTGATATACCTTATGACTTTGATTGCGTCTTTAATGAAGATGAAGTTATTCAAGTTGAACCAATAGCTGAAGTAGAACATCTCAATCTTAATCAAATCAGACATAGTCTAGATGAACCTAGGAATACAGCAAGTTTGAGATTTGCTGTATCTGCAAACATAATCGATGAAGAACATGACAATATTTTTGAGTTATGCTGGAATATTGATGCTACACGAGAGATTGATCTTAGAAGATTCAATATACCTCCGGTGCAACAAGACCCTGTGTTTATTATTGATAGAAGGGTTCCAGTGGTTGTAACTCGTGCTGGTTTTCATGTGGGTGGAAATTTAAAACCGTCAATGTTTTGGGAATTTATCTCAGACAAGGATGCACCCAAGTACTTCTCAGTGATACAAAGTTGGTTATATGATCACAGAATCAAATTGTTTATTATCAAGAGAAAGGAGGGATGCCAGTACATGTCGATGAGTCAAAGACACTTCCACTCTCTCAGTGATTCTGATATGATAGATTTGGGAAGACGATGGTTCGTTAATCTTCAGAGCAATGGACTTGCATATTTCTACTGGAGTAGATTCAGAGATTAAAGAATTAGAAATTTCAGTGATAGAGGTCTAAAGCCAGAAGAGAGGTTGATTAACACCTTTGAAGAAGATTAAGAATCAAGATGGCACATTTCATTTTGAACAACGAAGGATTAAATGTGTTAAGAAGGTTCCTGCTATCAGATGGGATCAAGATATACTAACGATGATGACGTTTTGGCAGATAGATATCAAGTCAGGCGAAGCACAAATGTTTGTTGATGATTCAAAGAAACAAATGTTGTTACGCATGTATGATCCGATGCAGGTTGTCAACTTGTCAAGAGGTGATCAAAGAAGACTTTTGTATACACCTTGTTCAGCAGTAGAATTTTGGAGAGTTGAAGAACGGCGCTATCACAACATTCTCGCACATTGCTTACAAGAGAGAATTCATGCGAATAACACAAGGCTTTTGTTTAATGGATAGCTTTGAAGTTCAATGACTTTAAAGAAATCTAGTTGCAACTGTCAAGGGGGAGTCTGTAGATGCAGATTCGTTGTGACAATCGCAACATAGATTTGATTATTGATTTATGTTTTAGGAACTATGTTTGTAATCATTTGAATAAGAACTTGTGTTGATATTTAAAAATTACGTTTGAACTTCAATATTATATATGTTTACGTTTTATATTGTGTTTGTTTGTTATATATTGTTTTGCAGGTACAAGAACATAGAACCAAGGTTTATAAGTGTCATAGAATACTTAAACGATGGTTGCATGTTGTGTACGAGCCAAACAAAGCACTAAGGGGTCTTACCTCGTGCTGACATCATCAGCATGTAGGACTGACCTCGTGTTGATGTCAGCACGAGGGAGATCGATTGGATGCTTATTTCGGGCCTAATCTTCGATTAAGGCCTAAGCCCACACGAACCAAAACACTTCTAGTATAAATACAAGACCTAATCTACGGATTTAAAAATAAAAAAGCCGAAAAAATCACATATTCACGAATTCACGAATTCAAGTTACTTGTTCCTTCGTGTGACCTCCTACACGAACCACAAGTGTTGTGCATCTCCTTAGGTTGGTTACTCATTAATCAGCAAAAGGCGATAGCAATCTAGTTATCTCAAGAGGATTCCACACTCTTGACATAACGAATCACGTCTTATTACGATCCACGCAACAATAGGGTACCTTACACACTTTGTTTGAAAAATTAACATTGAACACTAATCAAGTTTTAAAGACTCAAAAGATGAAAGAGGAAACTTTTCATTTTGATCCACTGGCTCTTGTTGTTGAAAAGAAGTCTTCAAGAGGTTCAAGGAAAAGCAGAGTTAAACTTGAAACTGATTCAAAGGTGAGTGATGTAAGTGATACTGAACTAGATGAAAAGGACCTTGAGATGTATATAGAGTTAGCTTACTTCACAAAAGCTTTCAAGAATAAATTCTTCAAGAAGAAACCTACCAATAATCAGCTTCGGTCTTCCTCAGTTTCATCATATGCCAAGAATGCAAGTGTTCCTAAGTTTGAGACCTACAAGGAACCAGTTGGGGAAAAGAAATTTGATAGTGAAAAAAAGTTTGAAAGGAAAGACTTGGAAAAGAAGAATGGGGATAGAAAGTGCTATAATTGTGGGATTCCTGGTCATATTGTCACAGAATGTACCAAACCTCGTCATAAAAATTCAAAGTACCACAAGTACAAACTCATGTTGGCAAAACAAGAAGAAAGTGGGATTGCTCTTCTAGCTGAGGATGATAAATGGCTTCATCTCACTGATGATGAGACTGATGAACTGGCAGCAAATGTGTGCTTCATGACAAAGATCAAGAAGTCAAAGGAACTCGATGATGAAGCTGCAGATTATACTGAAGAGGATGATGAGGTAATCACAATTCCAAATAAACTTTTAGGTTTTTACATGGATAAAAGTGAAGCAACTATTCAAGAAGGTAAAAAGAAAAGCAAAGAGATTTCAAAAATAAACAACGATTTGAAAGAAAAACACCAAATTCTACTCAATTTTCAAGTTAAGTTTGATCTTCTTCAAAAAGAATTTGACAATTGAAATATGAAAAAGCTGCAGTCACTTTTACTCCAAATTCCAAGTTTCATCTTCTTGAGAAACAAGAACATGAAACCAATGTTCTTGAACTAAACAAGATCATGAAACAAATGGAAGTCTAAAAGACAAATGAGATGCTTCGGGCAAATGCTTTGGTTGAGGGAATAGAGTCATTAAATGTCAAATTGAATGAGTCTACCCCCGGGTTGAAAGAAACGGAAGATCAAATTTCTAATCTAAAATATGATTGTTGTATAAAAGATTCTCCGTATCAACAACTTGAAAAGAAAAATGAGGAACTCAAAACTGAAATAGATTTTTATCAAGAAACATTGTACAAGATAAATCAAACTTATCAATAAATCTATTTGAATATGCCAAGAAATTCAAAAACTCAATTCAACTCAAGGTTAGGTTATGTCAATCCAGAACATTTGCTCAAAGCACAAGAAGAGGTTCCTACACTGTATAAAGAATCTCATATGAAAGTGGGATGACTGATCAATTTGTGAGACCAAGTCATGGTGATGTTGAGGCAGATGATTTTCTAAAGAAGGGTGCAAATGTTTACTTCAATTATGAATTAATTGATGAGTCATTTGTTTTTTTAACTCGCCCTGTGTGTGAAAGCAATAAAGATAATCATGAGGTAGAGGTTCCTGAAATACTTGAGTGTTTTAAGGAAAAACCTTTGGATGATTCAACTTCATTTCCAAAATCTGAAATTGTCAGACCTTATATACCACAAAGTGTTTTGGAAAAAGAAATTGATGATTTGAAAAAATCTCTTGATGAAAAACATGCACTCATAGAAAATCTAAAGGCTCAAAATCACTGTAATAATAAAAGAAACCCATCCAAGACAAATACCTCAATTTGTGACCAACCAGGGTGCTCTATATGTGAAATTGTGAATGAAACTGAGCAAACCAATTCTGAAAATATTAAAACTTCAAATCAGTCTACTTGTTCAATCTGTGAAATTTTGAATGCATCTATACAAACTGATCTTGAAGTTGTGCATATTTCTGTACAAACTGACTGTACTCAAAATGAATATGATGGTGTTTCTGTTGATGCAAATGATATTTATTTTGATACATCAATTCATAAGTTTTCAGAGGACACTCAAACTTACTTCAAAGAATTTGATGATGCAATCAAAAAGTTTGAAAAGGAAAAGGATGAATGAATAAAAGTGGTTGAGGAACTTAATAAAGTCAAAGTGGAACTAACCTTGACAAAATTGAAACTTCAATCATTTTTGGACAAAGAAAAAGCATCATAATCATTTAAGCAAAGTTCATGTCAGACAAATGTGACTGCATCGAGTGTGAAATTGGAAACAGAATCTCAATTGTTCAATGATTTTAAGAATGGAAATCATAAATTTAATCCTGACTTTGAAAAAATCTTTGAGAAAAAGGAAAACAAACTTGAATTTGCTGAGACAAAGAATCCAAAATCATACTCATCAGCACATACCCAACAAGGTAAGATGACAAGACCAAACTTTACAAAAAATTTTCATGCATTAAAGACTTCTGGTGACTCAAAACCGACTAAAGTTGAAACTGAAATTAAGTCACCAAAAGAAGTAAAACTTCATAAGAACTCAAAGAAGGTGCAGAATGAATTATTAGGTAACATACAACCGAAGACTCACACAACATCTAGCATTCCTAGGAAGTCTCAAACGACCTCTAAGTCCACTTTAAAGGTAGTTAGAGACACAACCTCAGGGATTACTAAATATAAAGATCAGTATGGCTGGTTATCACCTAATAATGTGAAGAAAGGTCAAATGAGCAGTGAAACCATCAAGAAGAATCCTGGCAAGAACTCAAAGACAAATTTGTTTTCTAATTTAAGGAATGTTCATGTTTCAGGTGACGTGTGCTTAACTAGTAGCAGTAAATGGATTCTTAAAGATAGATTTTTACATGCTACTAGAAAAATCAAGCTTGATGGCATTTCAACTCAAATCAAACAAGTGTGGATTGTTCGTAGATCAAAATCAATAGATAGTGCTAATACATCTAGAAATACTCCCGCTTGTATCAATACTTGTGTTTAAACCGTGTTTTTGTAATTCGTATGTCACATTTGAACAATTATGTGTGTTTGTTTGTTATCTTTAAATAAATTCATGTTTGTGTGCTTTTGTTTGTGTTGTTTATGTATATGTGTATTTGCATTTTATCTCTCTCACCCGCAAGGACCCAGTATATGTGGGGACCTTAACATCATAACTTGTCTTTGCATGAATATATGATTTGTGTATGGTATGTTGACTCGGGATGTTCTCGTCACATGACTGGAAATAAGTCATTACTCACCAATTTTGTTGAGAAGTTTATGGGAACGGTCAGATTTGGAAATGATCATATTGCCCCTATTATTGGCTATGGGGACATTGTCAAGAATGGAATCACTATCAAGAGAGTTTCTTATGTTGAAGGACTAGGTCACAATCTTTTTAGTGTTGGACAATTCTGAGACAATGATCTTCAAGTGCCTTTCAAAAGATACGAATGCAAAGTTCAAACTACAGAGGGGGTAGATATTCTCATTGGGACAAAGGACAATAATTTGTTTACCATTGATCTCAATAATTTTCTAAATCTGGATACTGACATTTTCCTTCTTTCAAAAGCCTCTGCACAACATTCTTGGTTATGGCATCGTCGTTTGTCACATCTTAACTTTCAAACTATCAATGCTTTAGTGGATATGAAGGTCTTCCTGATTACAAGTACGAATGTGAACATGTTTGTCCGGCTTGTGCTATTGGCAAGATGAAGAAGGCATCTCACAAACAAAAGAAACATCTGAGTACCGAAGGTCCTTTACATCTTTTGCATATGGATTTGTGTGGACCAATGAAAGTTAAAAGCATTTATGGAAAAAGATACATTCTTGTGATTGTTGATGATTTTTCTCATTACACTTGGGTTTTCTTTCTTCATGCCAAAAGTGATGCTCCAAAAGAAATCATTGATTTCATTAAACAAACCCAAGTCAATCTTCAGTTCGAGTTGTTCGTTCCGACAATGGCACATAATTTGAGAATTCAACAATTGATTCTTTCTTTAAATCATTAGGCATTACTCATCAATTCTCTGCCACAAAAATACCTCAACAAAATGGAGTAGTTGAACGTCGAAATCGAACTCTTGTTGAAGCAGCTAGAACAATGCTTGCCTATTCAAAGCTGCCTCCAAATCTTTGGGCTGAAGCTGTAGCTACTGCTTGTTTTACTCAGAACAGGTCCATTATCAACAAGAGATTTGACATAACTCCATATGAGGTGATCAATAAAAGAAAACCCAATGTGAACTTCTTACACATTTTTGGATGTGTTTGTTATGTTCTCAATGATCGAGACAATTTGGGTAAGTTTGAACCAAAAGGTGATTAGGCATACTTTATTGGTTACTCAAGAGAATTGATTGCATATCGTGTGTACAATTGTCGGACGAAGAAGATAGTTGAGGGTATGAATGTTCGATTTGATGAACTCTCTGGAATGGTTCTTGAACAAAACAATTCAAGACCCGAACTTAATCGACCACAAGCTTCCGCAACAACCATCGCTTCAAATGTCAAATCTCAATTCAGTACTCCGACCACAGAGGATTTGGATATTTTGTTTGAAGAATTCTACTATGATCATCCAAGAGTGTCTGAACCTGGTTTAGATACAAATACAGTTTCCAGTACCATGAATACTTCTTCAGCACCAAATGGAGACGATGAGTCATCACCATCACTCAATTCAGATGTATCTTCTCCATCATCTGATTCTCCTCTTCATACTGCCACTTCTGAGTTGCAAGGTCCACATACTCATATTACTCAAGTGACAAATCCTGCTACTAATCCTGAAGTTTATAACACTGAAGACTTTGTTGAACCACTGGCAACTTCATTTGATCAAGTAACTGCACAACATACTCAGACATTCATTGATACTGAAGAATTTAATGATCCACAAGAACCTCTTCCTCATTCAACCAAATGGACTAGACCTCATTCGATTTCTCAGATAATTGGCAATCCAGACTCAGGAATACAGACAAGATTTGCGTCTGTGAATGAATGTCTGTTTGTGAATTTCCTGAGTATAGTTGAGCCAAAAACAGTGAATGAAGCACTCGGTAGTCCAGATTGGGTGAAAGCTATGTAGGAAGAACTCAATCAATTTGTGAGGCTTCAAGTGTGGAGATTGGTTCCGAATAAGAACCAATTAAAACAAAGTGGATCTTCAAGAACAAAAAGGATGAAAACAGAGTTGTGTTACGAAACAAAGCACGTTTGGTTGCAAAGGGATATTGTCAACAAGATGGCATCGATTATGATGAGACGTTTGCACCTGTTGCATAAATTAAAGCAATACGTATGTTTCTTGCCTATGCTGCTTACAAGAACTTTACTGTATATCAAATGGATGTCAAAACAGCATTTTAGAACTTTACTGTATATCAAGGTTTTGTGAACTCTGCACATCCGGACTATGTCTACAGGTTAGATAAGGCATTGTATGGTTTGAAACAAGCTCCTCGTGCCTGGTATGACGTTCTCACTGCTTTTCTCTTGAAATCTGGGTTCAAAAAAGGTTCAATTGATACTACCTTGTTCATTAAAAGACAAGGTAGTGACATTATTTTAATCCAGATTTATGTTGATGATATAATTTTTGGGTCGACTAACCCTAAGTACTGCAAGAATTTTTCTGCACTGATGATTAGCAAGTTTGAAATGAGTATGATGGGTGAATTAAACTTTTTCCTTGGTCTTCAAGTCAAACAGTTGTCCAATGGTACATTTATTTGTCAAAATAAATATATCCTTGACATGTCGAAAAAGTTTGATATGATAAATTGTCAACCAACTGGAACAGCCATGGAAACTCGAACAAAAATTCATGCGGATTTAAATGGTAAATCTTTTGATCAAAAGAAATATCGCAGTATGATAGGGTCACTCATGTATTTGACTGCCAGTCGCAAGGATATTATGTTTTCCACATGTATGTGTGCAAGGTACTAGGTCAATCCAAAAGAAATTCATTTTCAGGCCGTCAAGTGGATTTTCTATTACCTTAAAGGCACTGTGAACCTTGGTTTGTGGTATCCAAAGGATACCGGCTTTCAATTAGTTGCATACTCGGATGCTGACCATGCAGGTTGTAAGTTGGATAGAAAGAGCACTTCAGGAAGTGTACAGTTTTTAGGGGATAGGTTGGTAAGTTGGTGTAATGTGTGTAATTGAGCTTAACTATGTGTTTTAGTGTGTGATAATGGAGGTCGTGTGTGTGTGAGTGTGTGTAAATGCCAAGAGAGAAATTAAGTGTGTGTGGAAATATTGGATAGCATAAAAATGTGTTAAAGTTACAATTCAAAGCTATGGAGAGGGCTTTATATACTTCCAATACAAGTTTCACTAGTCCCCCTTCCATACTTATGAGAAATACAAACAAGTACAAAATATTATAAACTTACAAATCAACTAATAGAAATTATATTTCTAACAATCTCCCCCTTAGTGATTTGTCAAAAATGTATCCAAGATTCAACATTCTTTAAGCTCGAGTCCTTGGTCTTTTTCTCATGTGGATGCCAGAACCAGTTGTCACCTTCAGGTTTATCTTCGGGGACCACCATGTTTACTTCACAATCTCTAGGAGGAATGTTGTGTGGTCCCAAAACATTACTAGGTTCATACTTGATCCAACATCCTCCTCTTCTTCTCTCAACGTACTTGGATTTCTTAACATTCTTTGCCTCCCTTAACATTCTAATACTCTCTCTGAAACCCAGCCTCTTATCAATCTTGCTGATTACTTTATCAAGTAGATCTTTCTTTTGATCTGACTCTTCATCTTCGGATAAGCATAACAGCACATTCTTACCGAATTCCAGGGTTCCATTAGGGTAAGAAGCATGGTCGCACATTTTAAGAAAGATCTTCTTTTTCCCGCTGTTAAGAAATATTACTCCAAGTGTTGGTTCTTGAGAACATGACCAATATTCAACCTTTCTATATCTTCTGTGTAAAGACTTTGATCTGGATACGGAACATTAATCTTCCTCTTAACCAACTTAAACCCAATCTAAAAATCTTGCAGTGATGCATGTTGAATGACGCTAGACATGTATCTCTTCACTGCATCAAAGGCAATAAGATCTTCACGATATCTTTGAATAGCATTCACATAGTGGTTGTAGAGGAAAATTAAGTCATCAACCGGCAGAAGTTTGAAATGAGCTTCATTGAATCTATAAATCAAGCCATTTTCTCTCTTGACATGAAAACAAGGTATAGAGATGCGAGTCTTTCTTATCAAGATCACTCTGATTAGCACCACGATCTTGTACTTCCTCTGATCTTCAAGTATGCTTGGATTGTAGCTATCGGAAAGTTTAAGGAGAGATCTGTATTCTTCAACTTGTTTTGGATCCTTAAACTTGTACATAGCAGCAAATTCCGGTCTTCCTACTTTAACAACTTTAGTAGCCCCTCAGAAGATTGGAAATGCTCTTTTCTCCAAGAATCTTGACTTGATAGCAGCTTGCTTTGGCTTAATACCAAGTGCAACCATTCTCGCTTGATCTCTGAGGAAGTACCCCCTATTCACAAAGTTCCATTGTTCTTTGGTTAATTCTGTAGGAAAGTAGTCAGGAAGTGGTTCTTCTTCAGAAATGATAGCTTCTCTTAACACTTGTTTAAATGTTGACTTTTTGAAATCTTGAGAAACTGCTTATGGAGTTTTTCTCAGCTCATCAAACCCTTCAAAATCATTAAAAGAGTATTGCTTTGGAGTTGACACAGATGGAATTGTTGATTCTTCAGCTTCATTTCTTCCTGAAGTACCAGTGGTAAAATAATCAAGATCAGCGAATTCTTCAAACAATGGTTCATCAGTAGATCTTTGAGTCTCAACAAATTCCGGAACACTCAACACTATGTTGTCTTTAATTGCTTCTGCGTCAGCCTCTCCTTCAGCAAATTCAGTTAAAGCCTCATCTACTATATCTTCATCAATAAACTCTTCTTCGTCTTCTCTTTCTATCTCTCCCATCCCATACACATATTCTAACCTTTTCCTTATTTCCTCCCTATACTCAGCATTCTCAACTTCTTCAATATTTAAACCAAGACCTGTCCACATTTCTCAGATCTAGCCCTACACTCGGCTAATCTATCTATTTCGGCCTGATCATCCTCAACCACATCTTCATTCCCACCTTTATTCCTTTCCCCCATCTCTACATCAACATTGGTTTCTTCAACTCTTGCCGAAGTATCATCTACATTGGCTTGACCATCTCCTTGGTTCTCCCCCTCGGGGTGATCATCAGAATCAGGATCATCCCGTCTGGTAGAAACTGAGGCCGGTCGGCAAGACTCAAGAGCAATCAATCGTAGCTCGGAAGTAGCAAGTTTGGCATCATATTCCGCCTTTTGACTTTGTACTTGCTCTTTTAAAGCTTGGACATGTCGTGCATGCTCTAATTCTCTATCCCTCGACTCCAGAGCATTCAACACTCCCCTATCAATCATATTAATGCTATCACCTTCAGCCTTCAATATATGTAATAAATGATTGCATGTTTTGTCTTTTTCTTGTTTGTTAAAGGTTGATGAAGTTTGTTGAGGTATTTGTGTTGTTTAATGTGGTGTTGGTGTTTGTAAAGATAGTGGAACCAACCCGGAGGTTGTCGGCACACTTGTGGTGTGACCTAAACCAGCTGAAGCTGTTTCAGGATTTCCTGCAGATCCTTGGGGTAAACCCTTACCAGCAGTTTCGGATTCAATGGCTTCACAACCAGAATCAAGTTGTGTCCTAGACTATGATAAATTACTGTCCGGGACTTGTTGTTGGGTAACACCACTCACAACCCCAGGGTCACTGAGAATGCCCGTTAATACAGTCTCAGGTTGATCCTGAGAAACAACAGTGTCACCTTGGCGTTCATACTGTCTCTCAGTCTCGGTGTGAGAACTGTTGCCTGCGGCTAAAGCTAGCATGATGTTAGCTAAGGCAGGACTTCTAGGATGTCCTAGAGGGTCACACAAAGTGGGTCCCTCTCCGCTTGTTCCGACATCAGTACAAAACTGAGCTTGCAGGTCCGTGTCCCTAGGAGATCTAGATTCAAGTGCACGAACTGAAGGCGAGAGGTGGGGCTGGTCCTTTTTTATTTCAACACTCTCATCCTCCAAATGAGGAGAGTGTGGTGAGCGTGGTTGTTCCCCGTGCATCTGTGAGAGTAACTCCTGTTGTGAGGAGTCAGAATGGTTGGGAGAGTTTTGTGCATGCAAGAGTGGGGAGCTCTCGACTTCTACCCTAGGGTTGTCATCCCGGTTAGACTCATTAGTTTCATCTATTGGAGGGCAAACATTTTCTTTACGCCCTTGTCCTAGCCCAGACCTCTCAACCTCTCCGGTATTTTCAACTCCTCCCTCATTCCCCCTTGTTCCTCCGGCACAACTGCATCTCCAATGCCCTGATCCTCAGAAATAACATCGGATATCACACTTTCAATGGTTTGTGTGATATGGTCTTCATCAAAATTTGTCGAGGTACCAAAAGATTGATCAATAGCAACTGTACCCGACTCTTCTCCCTGCAAACTAGAAAATGAAGCAGAATGTCTGTTCTTCTGCTTCTTCTTGGTGATTTTCAACACACCAGATTTGGATTTAATTCTTCGAGCTTGCATCTTTAATCTTCTCCCAGGAATGGGGGCAGGATGTTTGATGTTGGTTCAAGAATTGTTGATAATTGCGGTGGAGAAATAATTGGTTGAATCGGAGAAGAAATAGAAGGAAGTGGTGTAGAAGGTGTTGTTGGAATTGATTGTGTTGATTGTGATGGTGGTGGTGTTGTTTGAGAAGATGATATATTTGGGGTGATGGGTGATTCAAATGATACTCTTTTTAGTTTTCTCCTTGGTTGCTCAACAGTCCCCTCTCCTCTATCCCCTCTTTTTCTTTTTGAAATCCTAGGACCCTCACTTGGCGACCTATGCACTGTTGGGGTAGGAGTCTGTCGGCTTTCAGACCTCAGAACTGTGTCTAACCACTCTTTATACGTCCTAAGATGTGGATTGTTAGCCGGTACAAGATTGAGTAAAAATGGTGGAATAGAGGAGATTTGACTTATACATTGCAATGACACATTTGAAGGAGTCATCTAACTTGGGAATTACATCTGTAGAATCAAGAACATCTTCAATCAGTAATGTGAAGAATCTGATGTACGGGATGTATTTCTTGTCTTGTTTGTCTTTAGCTTTGACAACTTGTGCCATCTTCTCCCAGACAATCTTTGCATAGTCAAACTCCACATTGTGGGTGACTGCATAGTTTCTCTGGAACTATAGCACCATTAGTGAGAGCTATATTCGATGGATGGTTATTGAGAATCTCAGTTATGATTGGGAATTTTGATGCAAAGCTTGATTAGCTTGCATCTTCATTGAGGCACCTTCTTCAAGCATTGTCATCTTTTTATAATTTTAAGAAAAACCTGAAAGAAAAACAAATTGACCAACATTTGACCAGAAAAACAACTTTAGACACCACACAAAGAAATATACACATTAGAACAACTTAGACACATTATTTTCACAAACACAATGTTTCATACATATATTAAGTATAAGACAACAAGGTAGTACACAAAGGCGTTCTATACCTTGCTTCTCACCCTAATATATATAAGAAAACATTACAATTTATAGAATCACATAAGTATTGAAAGATAAGATAACAGAGGTAGTACACAAAGGCGTTCAATACCTTGCTTCTTACCCTAATACTCATGAAAACTATAAATGGACACACATATAACACATATATACAAGTATTTATGCAAAACACAGTTGACACACACTAAGTAAAGGAAGACATAAGAAAAACACAGTAAATTTTTGATTTCATGTGGCAAACAACATGTTTTGGAGAAACATGTTGCCCAGAAAAATACTTTATGGAAAAATTGATTTTGGCAACAATTGAGATCTTGTTATATTTGTGAGCTTAAATCTCGGCAAATAGAAGAAATGTAAGGTTAAACCATCTGTTTTGCAAAGTGTATGAAGTCTAGTGAATGCCGAGCAATTATTTCGGCAAATAAGCTAATTCAACTTGATTTCATGGAAGTGAATGAAAGATCCCTTTGATTTGAACAACAAGACCGTTGCCAAAAGTTAAAGAATCATTTCAAGGAAAAATTGGTTTCAAGTCATTTTTGAGAGACTTTAACTGTTTGCCGAGCAAAATGCTCTGCAAATAGTATGATTTGAAAAATATGACTTAGAAATTTTTTTTCAAGGAAATTATGGTTGCCGAGCTCATTGCTCTGCAAATGGTTCAAAGGAGCTCTGCAAACAGCTTTATTCAAGAAAAACTTATGAAAATTATTTCAAGGAAATCACATGAAGGAATTCAAGTGCAAAGTTCTGCAAATAGGGTATTTTGAAAAAGATTTATATTGATTTGCTGAGCAAAATGCTCTGCAAATGAGAACTTTGGTACTGTGGAAAAATTTTCATGAAAACCTGAACGAAGTCGAGCTCAAATCTCTGCACACATTTGAAATCCTTTGAATGGGTTTCAAGAAAACAATGGTTTGCCGAGCAAAAACCTCGTCAAATGGCAATTTAACATGATCATGTTATTTATCCCTTGTGAAGGTTTGAGGGTCAGGTGAAACACTTTTAAAGTATGCCGAGTAAAGAGCTCTGTATATAGTTGAAAACACTTGAAAAAGATTTATGAAAACACTTGTTTGCCGAGCAAACATCTCGGCGTCCTTTATTATAAATGGATATTTTACAAGCCCAGAAATTATGAAGGTATGAAGATGATCGTTGACACTTGTTAAGGATGCCGAGCTAAAACTTCGGCACTTAGAACAACATCAAACCAATTTCCAGAATTCAGCCAAACCTTCAAATCCCAACCCAGAACATTCCAATCATGCAGATTAAAGCATCAAAAACAGATAAATATCAATTAGACATCCTAATCATGCATTTAAGCTCATCAAACAATACAACAAAACATCACAGAAATCATATCAAACATGGTCAGTTCATATAGGCATTTAATCAAACAGTTGGTATACAAACAAGAAACAAGAATTTCAACCTTTAAAACTCAATGATCTGTTGATGAAAAGAGATGAAATGGACTTAGAATCACACTGAAATCACAACCCACTTAAGATATACTCCAAAAAAATCAAACAAGAGATATAAAGATTTAAGTGAAGATGATCGGTTAAAGATGAGAGAAAACAAATATTTTGGTTTGAATTTGAAAAGAAATAAATGAGGCCCGCCCATTTCCTTTTCATTTTAATCGTCAAGTTCGGGTCATGGACGTGGATTGACCCGCGTGACAACCCGAATATATTCATCTGGTGGGCTTTAATTTGAAATCCGTTGGGTTTATCAAAACACTTGGGCTTAAGATATTTTTAGGTATTTAACAACAAACAAAACAACAACAAAAATTTGACTTTTTTTTTTAAAAAAAAAAAGGCAGAATTTATATAAAAAAAACATAAAATAAAATGAAAAAAAAAAAAAATCTTTTTGTTTTTTTATCTTTTCTAATTTTGTATTTGGTTTTTCAATTTTAGAACAAACACACAAATAGCAGAATACTATAAACACAAAATGACAAAAACACAAATATTTACATGCATTTGCATACTCCCCCTTGAATTAAGCATAGAAGAGGAAAATTAAATAACAAACTGCCCCTAAAATCATGCATCTTACCCTTTTTCTCCCCCTCAAACATTGCATGTAATAACAAGTAAAAACACATCAATGTTTGAAACAGAAAATGAACATAGAATACATAGCATGAAAGCAATTAAGTTTGTAAATCAAGCATTCCAAGTTTGGTTTTTAGAAAAATGAACCTTTGTTCATCCAGTGGTTTAGTGAAAAGGTCTGCCAACTGGTAGTCAGTGGGGACAAAATAGAGTTCGATGTTACCTTTCTCAACATGATCTTTAACAAAATGGTACCGAACATTTATGTGCTTGGTTTTAGTATGCTGTACTGGATTGAAGGATATTGCAATGGCACTCTTTGAGTCATAGTACATAGGAATTCTCTCAAACTAAAATCCATAGTCAGTTAATTGTGTCTTCATCCATAGAACTTGTGAACAACAGCTAGCTACAACAACATATATTAGCTTCTGCAGTAGATGTGGATACACAGTTCTGCTTCTTTGAAGACTAACTGTTAGAAATATAATTTCTAGTAGTTGATTTGTATGTTTATAATATTTTGTACTTGTTTGTATTTCTCATAAGTATGGAAGGGGGACTAGTGAAACTTGTATAGGAAGTATATAAAGCCCCTCCATAGCTTTGAATTATAAATTTAACACATTTTCATGCTATCCAATCTTTCCACACACACTTACTTTCTCTCTTGGCATTTACACACAGTTACACACACACGACCTCCATTATCACACACTAAAACACATAGTTAAGCTCAATTACACACATTACATTTGGTATAAAAGCAAAATCAGTCAATCTGAACGATCCAGAATCAATATAGAAGCTGAATTTGTTCTTAAATTTGGTGTATTTGAGCTGTTTATAAACTTGCTATTTTTGCCGAGATTACTGTTCGATTGATTTCAGCAAAATTAGTGTGTTTTTCTTCAAAGTTTGTTCACCAATCATCTAAGATTTTGATTATAATCATTTCAGTATTGAAGTTAGAGTTCAATTCAATCAGAAAGTTAGATTTGATTGAAGCTCGGCAAAAGCATAGATCAGTGGGTTTGTATTCTGCTTGATTTTAGAGATTAATTTGATTAAGGATTTGTTCGCACTTGTTTTCTGAACAATTTGGTACAAACTTGGAGTTTTAATTCTCAGAATTAAAGAAGAAAATGGAGATTTTCAGTGCGCTCGGCAATTGAAGGGTTGTTAGACAAAGAAGACGACTGCAAATCGACTATTTTGTCGTTTTGTGATATCTGGTGTTTGCAGAGGTTGTTGATTTTGATTTGTTCTTTTTGCAGAGCTCCTTGCTCGGCAAGTCTAAGCGTACAACAAAGAGTGGCAAAATTGTTTTATTTGCAGAGTTCTTAACTCGGCAAATAATTAAGTATATACCTCTTTGATTTCTTGGTTAAGTGTTGGAACAACTTGTTCAGTTTGCAGAGATATTGTCTCGGCAAACACATGAAGTTGAATACTTTGGTTAAGTATTGGTGATCTGTGTTAGTGATTGTACTAGTTGTCGAAGTATAACCTCGGTACTTAGTTAAAATTGACATTGATCAAAATACTTAGTTTATATATCGAGATATTTGCTCGGCATCCTTCACAAATCTACTTGTGTCAAAGACATCTTCTTATATTTGCCAAAGTCTGAGTTCGGCATTCTTCATAAATCCAGTTTCAAAATCTTCAAATTTTTTGAAGATGGGAGACCTCTTGTGTTGTTCAGAGGATCTTACCCTCTATGGAAGAAAAGATTTCTGAATAGGATTGATCGACAAAAGAATGTAAAGAACATAAGAAAGTCTTTGAAAGATGGTCCTGAAGTTCCCAAAAACCTTGTGAACAATGAACCGCTTCCAGAAGAAAGCTGGAATGCTGAGCAGAAAAATCGTGTTGAAGCTGATCAAATGTCCATTGCTTATCTCTATCAAGCACTTCCAAATGATATATATTGCAATGTGGACTTATATGAAACTAGAAAGGATATTTGGGATGAAGTTGAAAAACAAATGGAAGGTTCTTATGTTTCTAACACCATAAGGTTGTCAACTGTTTTGAATATGTATGAGACATTCAAACAGCAGAAAGGAGAACCTCTGAATGATGTCTACATCAGATTTTTGAAATATCATCAATGACTTGAGGAAAAATGATGTCAAAAGGACAAACATGGAGTTGAACATTAAGTTCATCAAGAATCTTGAAGAAGAATGGCAAGTGTATAGGACTCAGCAGAACCAACAAGCAGACTTTGGAAACTTGACGATTTACACTTTGTTTGAGAAACTAACATTGAACACTAATCAAGTTTTAAAAACACAAAAGATGAAAGAGGAAACTGTTCATTCTGATCCACTAGCTCTTGTTGTTGAAAAGAAGTCTTCTAGAGGTTCAAGGAAAAGCAAAAATTGAACTTGAACTTGAGATGTATAAAGAGTTAGCTTACTTCACCAAAGCTTTCAAGAAGAAATTCTTCAAAAAGAAACCTACCAACAATCAGCTTCGGTCTTCCTCAGTTTCATCATATGCCAAAAATTCAAGTGTTCCTAAGTTTAAGACTTACTAGGAACCAGTTGGAGAAAAGAAGTTTGAGAGTGAGAAAAAGTTTGAAAGGAAAGTCTTGGAGAAGAAGAATGGGGAGAGAAAATGCTATAATTGTGGAATTCCTGGTCATATTACCACAGAGTGTACCAAACCTCGAAAGAAGATTCAAAGTACTACAAGTACAAGCTCATTTTGGTAAAGCAAGAAGAAAGTGGAATTGCCCTTCTAGCTGAAGATGACAAATGGCTTCATCTCACTGATGATGAGACTGATGAACTGGCAGCAAATGTGTGCTTCATGACGAAGATCAAGAAGTCAAAGGAACTCGATGATGAAGCTGCAGATTCTACTGAAGAGGATGATGAGGTAATCATAAATCCCAAGAAACTTTTAGGTTTTTACATGGATAAAAGTGAAGCAGCTATTCAAGAAGGTAAAAAGAAAAACAAAGAGATTTCAAAAATAAACAATGATTTTAAAGAAAAAGACCAAATTTTACTCAATTTTCAAGTTAAGTTTGATCTTCTTCAAAAAGAATTTGACAATTTGAAGTCTGAAAAAGTTGCAGTCATTTTTACTCCAAATTCCAAACTTCATCTTGAGAAACAAGAACTTGAAACCAAAGTTCTTGAATTGTGAATAACACGATTTCTACACTGAATTCAAAGATTCAATGACGGATTGGATGTGTGTGTGTTCTTGGTGTGGGAGTGTATGTTTTAGAGAGAAAGTTATAAGTCCCAACTATTTCTAGATGGGTGCTGAAGACACCTCTATGTCAATGGTGAGTGTACTTTGCAACACAATCACTTAATCTGGACGTGACCAGTTTAGAAAGATTGTGTACCAGGTAATCTGGAGGTTTACTTATTAAGGTGACAATGTAAATAAGTAAATACAATGCAATAATTATAATTGACAAGTATTTATATCGATGAGACAATATGTATTTTTCAAGTGTATTTTATTTATTGATTGTTAAATAAAATACAAGGTTGTTGCGGAACCAAGATAATACAAAGATGTAAATATCCTAACAACCTATGAAATACAATTGATCTATACTTGGAAATTCTCCTAACAATCAAAACACTTAAAGTTGTGAAATGTTCCTTTTTGCGATTGAGAAAATTTTGCACAAGTTCACCAATATTGCAGAATGTATGTGTTTGTAAAGTTGTTGAAATGCTTGGGCAAGGACCTCTATTTATAGTCGAAGTATGAGCATTGGGATCTCAACTTCGAAGTACAAATTTGGTTGACAGCACACAAAAGTATTAGTATATATCTTTGTGTGTGCTAAATAAAGTAAGACAAAAGGTTACTGTATTCAACCACTCTACATCTTTGCACTTTTATCCATAGACAAGATTATTGTCCGGTTAAAAGGATGTAGTGTAAAAGGTCATCCTCGTAATCAGTGTAAAGCTTTGTAAAGGCATTTACACTGAAGGATCTCCAGTTGATTGATCTGGTGAAATGTCAACTAGGCTTCGCTGCCATTGCCATTTCCTTTCTTCCATTTGTTGTCTTCGACTTCAACTGGAAGGTCTTCAGATTTAAGTCTTCAGATCTCAACTGGAGGAAGTCATCAGTTGCTTAAACTGTACAATGCAACTGGACTTCTAATATTTCGGACAATTCATCATGCTCTCCAGATGCAGCCGGAGAGCTCCAATTTATAGCCAAAACTGGACCTAACAAATTCCCCCTAATTGTCCTGAAATATTGCCAAGTATTTTCAAACTTGTTTCTATACAAGTGTAAGTTTGAAATACTATAAAACCTATTAATTTTCCAATGCATTCTTATAGATCATCAAATGCCTTGGGTTCAATTTTAGATGTTTTTAGATTTTATCACTATCTATCTTGTGGGTTACAATCTGGCAACTCGTATATACAACAATTTTACATCAGTTACAAGAAAGTAAAATAAATTATAAGTAGATAGACAAAGGAAAATTTAAGAATGTGGCCCTTCGCCAATTTTCCTTTTGTTGGCAACTGATGAAATCGGCTGCTTGTCTTCCTGATCAAATCCCAATCTTTCTTCAACATTTTCTTTGAACTTGATCAGGTTCTGCAATATATACTCCTAGCCTTTCTCAAACTTGTTCTTGTGTTGCCTCTTGGCCAAAATATCCAACATCTCCACATGTTCAAAATGACTATACTGATGAATATCAGGATTTTCAGTCGTTCGAGTTGGTCCACCAAAGTATTGTACCTTAACCACATAATGTCTGGCACCTGGCTTGATTGAAACTTGCACATCTTGAATTTTGCCCTTGTTATGCCTTCGACGCAGTACATCTTGCAAATATGTTCGAGCCTCAGATTCATTTGTCAGCTTAATCTGGCTCGTGCTTAGCTTCTGAGTGGCTGCTCGAATGTCATCATTGGTTGGTTCAGAAGGTTCCACCCAAGTCCTTAGATTTGCATCTCTGGGCAATGCCTTAGTCTTATGTTTCTTTCCTTTGACCTTGGGTGGATTGAATACTTGGCTTACAATCTTCTTTACTTGTTCAGTCCTTTTCAAAATCCCTTCTGACCTTATTTCCTTAGCCTTCTCCACTGACACATTTAGACAACCAGCATCAAGTTTGGCCTCATCATCTTGATAGTGTTTGTCCAGTTCAACCTCCAGCATTTCATTCACACATTTCACAATCCTTGCATCCTCTTTTATTTTCTTGTATTCCACCAGTTGTATGCCAAGGAGTTGTGCGTCAGTTGCATCAACAAGGGTGAGTGGGAAAGATTTCCTAGATTCTTCTTGATTAATCTTCATTTGTTTCTTTCTTTCCTTAACCAGATAGCCAATCCTTGCTAGCTTCTGACTTTCACTTTCAGTGACTGAAGGCAACTGGTCAATGTTGCCAGTTTCTAATAATGGTGCATCAGTGGCCAGCTTGTCAGATTCATTAGTGGCCATTGCCTTTCCTTTATCAACCTTCCCCCTTAGCACAACATCATCAATATGCCAACCAGCTTCAGTACTGGTGGCAGCTACCAGCTCTTTCCCAGTGGTTTTGGGAACTTCAAGGGCAGTAGAAGAAGTATGCACAGATCTTTCCCCCTTGGCAGCATCTAGCCCCTTACGAATACTATCAAAATCTGAAGGGCTTGAAGGCAAATTGGCTAGAGGCTGCCACGACTGCATATCTTTACACTGCTTGAAAGTCCCACAAACCATCTCATGAAGAACTTCCTTCAACAAAGTCTTCAACTCTTCATTCTTGTTTCTACCAGCTTCAGTTGTCAGATTGGTTAGAGCAGTAGAGTGTTCAGATACCTTGCTGGCCAGAGTATCAAGAATGCACCTCAACCGATCAATCTCAGATGTTATGGGAGTGAGATCAACCTGGGGCGCTGCAGTCTTGGTGATCTCAGATATCACCTTTTCCAAAACACTTGTTCTCTGGCAGCCAAGGTGTCTTCAATCTTCTGACCAACTGAAGTGGCCAACTGGTTACCAAGCTCAGTCACATTAAGACCAGGTTTTTCATAGAGCAACTTAACCTGTCTTTCAAGTTCCTTTACATCCACCTCTGAAGATTTGACAGTATTAGTTAGTAGGTTGTTGATGGAAGATGTGACACCAGTTTGGGTTAATGCAAATGCCTCCCTTGACGATGTTGCTAGTTGATTGGAGGACTGCACCAACTCATTGAGCTTGCCAAACACTAAGTCCTCATTAGCAGAAAATTTATTGATCCCCAGGTCAACCACTCTAACATTTGTGATATGCTCCTTCTGGTACCTAGAGAGGGACTTAGCATTTATATCAAGTGCCTTTTGAATCTCATCCACCCTCGTAAGAAGGTTTGAGAGATCGGATTGAAAGGCAGCAAACTGACTATCCGGTGACGGAGGGGAAGATGTCACTGGACCTGCTTGAAGGGCTACAGGTACAACTGGAGAAGGTAAGATAAATGATGGTTCACCAGTTGTAGTAGCAGCAGTTGAAAGAAGAGGAGTTGTTGAAGAAATGATGGGAAGAGATTCAAGTTGTCGTTCATGCTGAGAATGTTCAGGTGTGAACGACGGCGACGGTGGTGTTAGGATGTATCTATTTCTAGGCACACCCATGGAAGATAGTAGCTGGCGAGAGGCGAATATAGGAGGTTCTTGTAAGCTTTCTGGTAAAAGAGGTGAAATTGAAACTTGGCGATGTAGGGGTTGATCAGAAAAAGAAGGGAGCTGATCATGTACAGATGCATCAGCCATTTCCTGATCAGATTCAGGTTCAGAAGAGTCCGAGGACTCAAGCTGAATTTCACCCTCAAATATGCCTAGATTCATAAATGATAGGGGTGGCTGAACAGATTGTCCAGGCTCCTGATGACCAGTTTGAGTTTCCTCAAAGGTTTCACCAGTTGTCGGAATTACTTCCTGAAAAGAGGTCACTTGTGCCTCAACTACAACTGCTCTTTCCTCAGTCGTGGCATCATTGGCCGTAGAATCTGGAACCTCGGTCTCCAGCTGTGACTGGCCAGAGACTTCGTCAGTTCGTGCAAGTGTGTCAGAAGTTTGGCTCTGCAAGTTGAGTGCTGTCACGGACTCTACTCTGGGTTGGGCTGACCCAGTAATAACTTCACCACTCTCTCCTAAAGAAGTTTCGAGAGTGGTTGCTTGCGGTTGTTCCCTTTGACTTTCTTCAGGTACTTGTTGGGAAGCACCTGAAGGGCTAGTTGGGGCACTAATGCCAGTGGCACATTCTGACCTTTTCTTACGACGAATTTTTGCCCTTTGTGCCTTTAGAACAGCCTGAAGACCTATTGGGAGGTCTCCAGGGTGGGTGAGAGGTTGGACTGACACACTGGAGCTGGTGGGGTTAGACTTTAGCCCAGGTTCGGCAACTGTCACATTACCAGCAGACGAACTGGTGGGTCCCTCATTATTTTGAGGCCCGCCCATTTGTCTTTCTGACTCACCTGGTATTGGTGCATCAGTTTTAGAGAATGTCAGTATCATTCTCGGAGGAATCTGGATCTCGTTAGCAGTGGATACAAGGTTGATTTCTCAGTAATTCTGGCACAGAGTAAAAAGACTGTTTGTTTTTATATTCGTCTCTGCCCAGAATTAGTTTGAAACAAGAGATAAAAATCGAGAGAAGGGGATACATGACCCTATTACCTTTCAGCTTGAAGACAAGGCTTCTGAGAGAATGCTCGCGAAGTCTACTCTCATCCATACCAAAGGCAATATGCCATTTCCCCCTGGAAGAGTTTATCTGTCCAACCACCAGAACTCCCTCCTAACTCTCCACCAGATGAACCATGAATATTTCCAAGAGGGTGAAAGCCCTCGCATCGTTATTGACCCCTTGGTCTCAATACTCCACCTTCCAAGACACTTCATTATTGCCCATGTCAAGAAAGACCTGGCGGAAGTTTATATTACTGGGGATCACCACTGGCGTTCATCAGTTCTCCAGTAATTGAGGTTTAAGGGCATCCCTCAAGTTTCAGTGGTGATGGTACACGGACTGACCCATCCTTTAAGGTGAAAGAGATGGATAGCAGTCAGGCGAGTTAGAAGCCGTGTACCAGAACTCACACAAGTAATCATGGTACATCTTGTGTGGTTCAAGGAAAAGGCATTGCTGAGTGTAGAATCCTTGAAGAAGGATTGGATTTTCCCAATTAGAGTATCAGCGCCCTGTTGCCCTTGAAGATGCCATGGGTTGTTTGGATTTAATTTATTATTTGGAGTTCATGGGGGCCCCAACAGCATGGTGAACGTTATCAGATGGAACATACTCAACAGGAGTAAGTTCACATCGCGAGTACGAGAGGAAGAAGATGAAGAAGATTTAGGTGCCATTTGATCAGATTGTGAAAGTGAATTGATTAGGATTTAGGTTTTGGACTTAAAGAAGAAAGAGAGAAGGGATCTCGAATTTCGTATGATTGGAAGAGTAAATGAGGGAATGAATGTGCAAAGTAAATGAGAGAAATGTTTGGGTGGGGGTATATATAGGTAATATAATAATACCAAAATATATACGAAAAGATTTTTAATCCCCAAATTTTCAAAATCGTGTTTTAAAAGATTTTTAGAAAATTTGAAATTCACAAAAATAAATATACATCTCATCACGCATAAATGCTACGACGCTGGTATTCCCACGCACCCCTACTCTGCAACAATCCCCCTAAAACCTGCATTCCTTTTATCAAAATGGTTTTGACACGTCAGTGACGGTTGGGAGTGGTTTTAGACACCGAGTACCATCACGGTCACAAGTATTGACCCAGTATACTTACCGTTATGAGATTTGTTGACCACCAGTTTGAGATAAGACCAACATGTACACTGGAGAGTGTCCGGTGCCAGTTTCAACTGGAAAGATTTCCAGTTGCAAAATTTAAACAACAAGAAACAAATTTAGTCAGTTTCACCTGGAGAATTCTCCAGATGCATTTTGAACAAAATAAGTTTTGGTCATAAAAACCTTTTGAGTCTATTCCCCTAGAATGAAGAATCCAATTTCAAGGATTTAACATTCCCAATTCGCTGATGAGATGTTTAAAAGTCTTTTCATCAAGAGTTTTTTGTAAACACATCAGCTAATGTTTGTCAGTGGGAATGAAATGAATTTCAATATCTCCTTTCATAACATGATCTCGAATAAAATGATACCTGATGTCAATATGTTTGTCTTGGAGTGCATCACCGGGTTGTGAGATATTGCAATTGCACTGGTGTTGTCGCAAAAGATTGGGGTTCTGGTATATTTCATACCATAGTCGAGCAACTGGTTTTGATCCACAGAAATCTGGGCCAGCAACTGGCCGCAGAAATGTATTCTGCTCACAGTTGACATTGAGACGGAAGTCTGTTTCTTGCTGGTCCAACTCACCAGTTTTCCCCCTAGGAGTGACAACCTCCAGTTGTAGCTTTCTATCATCTTACAACCTGCGTGATCTGAATCTGAATAACCCCATCAGATCTAACCCTGAGCCTTGGGATACCAAAGTCCAAGGCTAGGACACCCTTTCAGGTACCTAA